>NW_021963705.1:0-61248 GCF_901765095.1 Microcaecilia unicolor | reverse complement strand
CAAATGAGTTATCTTGTTGGGCAGACTGGATGGACTGCAGGTCTTTTTCTGCCGTCATCTACTATGTTCTCTGTTCCTTTTCTAATTCCACTCTATCTTTTTGAGATGTGGCGACCAGAATTGAGCACAGTATTCGAGGTGCGGTCACACCATGGAGCGATACAAAGGCATTATAACAGCCTCATTTTTGTTTTCCATTCCTTTCCTAATAATACCTAACATTCTATTTGCTTTCTTAGCTGCAGCAGCACACTGAGCAGAAGGTTTCAATGTATCATCAACAAAGACACCTAGATCCCTTTCTTGGTCCGTGACTCCTAACGTGGAACCTTGCATGACATAGCTATAATGGCAATGGTTTTACCCAAGTCAACCTAGTTTAATGTTTTTTATGGAGCTACCTACAGACACTTGTCCAAACTTCTTTTGAACCCACTATGTTAATTGCTTTGGCCAAATCCTCCAGAACACATTGCACAGTTTAATTCTGCTTAAGAAGGCCTATCCCCCTGATCCAGATTACCTTTGACGTCCTGCGACACAGCCAAATATGGACAAAACTAGACTTTTATCATCACCCCCTCTTCATTCCTTGTAGCCTATACTTACGTTTCTTATCATGCTTATGCAGCTTTAGAGAACGCCAGTACTGACGTTCTGCATCTTTTTTTTTAGCTCTATGGTATTGTGTAAGCCACACTGAGCCTGCAACTAACTAAGTGGGAAAATGTGGGATATAAGTGTTCAATACATAATTTCAATGTTATTAGTGGGTTTCCCTCTATGGATCTAAGTAGACTGTATTTCTAAGAGCTAATTACTGGCTGATAGAGATGAACCAATTAGGAGGCAAAAAATGTAATTCAAGCAAGTGCCTATATATCAGAGATAGGCTTTGTACTGATACTATAGTAACTGAAAAATAGCTCCCTTAAATGCTAACATATGGAACTGTAACAAAGACTTTTATATGCTAAGAAAATCTCTTTTGCTAAGTGAGCAGAGTAACTTAAAATAAGTCTTTGAGGTTATTGAAGTCATACTTACTACTACTACTTATCATTTCTATAGCGCTACTAGACGTACGCAGCGCTGTACACTTGAACATGAAGAGACAGTCCCTGCTCGACAGAGCTTACAATCTAATTAGGCCAGACAAACAGGACAAACAAAAGATAAGGGGAATATTAAAGTGAGGATGATAAAATAAGGGTTCTGAACAAGTGAATAAGGGTTAGGAGTTAAAAGCAGCATCAAAAAGGTGGGCTTTTAGCTTAGATTTGAAGACGGCCAGAGATGGAGCTTGACTTACCGGCGTCAGAAGTCTATTCCAGGCATATGGTGCAGTAAGATAAAGGAACGGAGTCCTGAGTTAGCAGTGGAGGAGAAGGATGCAGATAAGAGAGATTTACCCAGTGAACGGAGTTCCCGGGGAGGAATGTAGGGAGAGATGAGAGTGGAGAGGTACTGAGGAGCTGCAGAGTGAATGCACTTTAAGTCAATAAGAGGAGTTTGAACTGTATGCGGAAACGGATAGGAAGCCAGTGAAGTGACTTGAGGAGAGGGCTAATATGAGCATAACGACCCTGGCAGAATATTAGTCGTGCAGCAGACTTTTGAACAAATTGAAGAGGAGAGAGATGGCTTAAGTGGGAGACCTGTGAGAAGCAAGTTGCAATAGTCTAACGAGAGGTCATAAGAGTGTGGATGAGGGTTCTGTAGTGTGCTCAGAAAGGAAAGGGCTAATTTTGGTGATATTATAGAGAAAGGAATGACAGGTTTTAGCAGTCTGTTGATATGTGCAGAGAAGGAGAGGGAGGAGTCGAAGATGAGCCCAAGGTTATGAGCTGATGAGACAGGAAGGATGAGAGTCTTATCCACAGAATAGAGACTGGGGAGGAGGAGAGGTTGGTTTAGGGGGAAAGATGAGAAGCTCAGTCTTGGTCATGTTTAGTTTCAGATGGCGCTGAGACATCCAGGCAGCAAAGTCAGACTTCTGTAAGGATACAGACAGAGTAGAGGCAGTCCAGAGAATGGAAAGCAAAATGGTGCCAGGGTCTGTACCAGAAGAAGCCCTCTGAGATGAAACATAATCATAAAGAAGACCAGAGAGATGAGAGAGGGGCCTGACTACGATGGAGATATTCAAATTCCTGAACAGTACAAATGAACAAGTTAACCTTTTTCAGTGGGGCATTGACGGTCAGGTTACGAGGCCTCGGCAGGAATATCAGATTCAAAGAAGATTGACCAAAATGATAAAAAAGGATGGAACTCCTCTTGTATGAGGAAAGGCTAAAGAGGTTAGGGTTCTTCGGCTTGGAAAAGAGACGGCTGAGGGGAGATATGATAGAAGTGTATAAATAATGAGTGGAATGGATCGGGTGGATGTGAAGCGACTGTTCACGCTATCCAAAAATAATAGGACTAGAGGGCATGAGTTGAAGCTACAGTGTGGTAAATTTAAAACGAATCGGAGAAATTTTTCTTCACCCCGCGTTAGGAGTTACGGATCAAGAAAGGGATCTGGGTGTCATCGTCGATGATACGCTGAAACCTTCTGCTCAGTGTGCTGCTGCGGCTAGTAAAGCAAATAGAATGTTGGGTGTTATTAGGAAGGGTATGGAGTCCAGGTGTGCGGATGTTATAATGCCGTTGTATCGCTCCATGGTGCGACCCGCACCTGGAGTATTGTGTTCAGTACTGGTCTCCGTATCTCAAAAAAGATATAGTAGAATTGGAAAAGGTACAGCGAAGGGCGACGAAAATGATAGTGGGGATGGGACGACTTTCCTATGAAGAGAGGCTGAGAAGGCTAGGGCTTTTCAGCTTGGAGAAGAGGCGGCTGAGGGGAGATATGATAGAAGTGTATAAAATAATGAGTGGAATGGATCGGGTGGATGTGAAGCGACTGTTCACGCTATCCAAAAATAATAGGACTAAGAGGCATGAGTTGAAGCTACAGTGTGGTAAATTTAAAACGAATCGGAGAAAATTTTTCTTCACCCAACGTGTAATTAGACTCTGGAATTCGTTGCCGGAGAACGTGGTACGGGCGGTTAGCTTGACGGAGTTTAAAAAGGGGTTAGATAGATTCCTAAAGGACAAGTCCATAGACCGCTATTAAATGGACTTGGAAAAATTCCGCATTTTTAGGTATAACTTGTCTGAATGTTTTTACGTTTGGGGAGCGTGCCAGGTGCCCTTGACCTGGATTGGCCACTGTCGGTGACAGGATGCTGGGCTAGATGGACCTTTGGTCTTTCCCAGTAGGGCACTACTTATGTACTATGTACTAGATCTACAAAATACTACTACTACTTAACATTTCTAGAGCGCTACTAGGGTTACGCAGCACATGTAGAATGAGTAGAAGTAAATTGATTTTTTACTCGTTCCAAAAGTACAAAGACTAGGAGACTCTTGAGAAAGTTACATGGAAATACTTTTAAAACAAATAGGAGGGGGAGTCACGTGACGCGATGCACACGAGCAGCTGCTGAACGAGCTGCTCCGGCTTCTTCCACATTTTCTGCTGATAAAACCTCTCAAGCTAAAGATTAAAGCTTCGATCTGTTAATAAACTTGACTAGATTCAAATTCAAACGGAGCTGGGAGCTTAGGAGCGTCGATGGCGACCAAAACACTGCGTAGAGATAAGAGAAGAGCAAGGCAGGAGACGACAAGATGGCGGCACCGGCGAGCCCGCCGGGAACATCGGTTAGCTCGGCGTGGGCTGCCGAAATTGTTGGCGAAGTGACTACTGCCCTAGAAGCAATACTGGACAAAAAATTGCAGGGCCTGGATGTAAAGCTGGAAGGGCTTAAAAAGATATGTCGCAAATAAGCCAGGACATGATATTGTTTCAACAGCGTACAGGAGCCCTGGAAGATCAGGTATCTAAACATGGAACAACAGTACTCTAAGCTAATATAAAATGGTGGAGACACAGGCAGAAAAGATTGAAGACCTTGAAAATCGGTCACGACGCAATAATCTTCGCTTTGTTGGTCTCCCGGAGGAACTAGGAGACAAAGAACTCGTTCGTTTTTGGAATCCTGGCTGGTAAAGGAACTCAAATTACAACAGAGATGGGGCCATTAATAATTGAGAGGGCACACCGTGTGGGACCGCTGCGACAAAATTCTAATAGGCCCCGGGTCGTCATTTGCCGAATACTTAATTTGTGCAGAAAACTGCAATAATGCAAGCCATACGAGGAGGAATGGGGATAAACTACAATAATCACAAATCCTATGTTTCCAGGATTACTCTATGGCGGTAGCCGGCACAGAGAAAGAACTTTGCCCCGGTGTGCTCCCAGCTCATACAGCGCAAAATCAAATTTGCTTGTTATATCCTGCACGGCTAAAGATTTTTCACAAATCTAATATAAAATATGTAACTTGGTGCAGGAAGCCACAGCAGTTTGTTAAACAAATACTAAGCAGTGGAGACGAATGAACACTTGACTACTGGATCCACTTATGGCAGATAAGGAGAATAAGATTTCAATGGTGTTTCGTTTTGGATTACAATGGTTGTTCAGTTTTTTTTTGTTTTTTTTTTTAATAAGAATTCACAAGTGGTCTGAGGAGATATATGTGGAGTGGCAAAGTTAAAGCGATGGATATCCCTGACAATGTAATATGAGGATAACGCCTGAAGTGAAAGGCGATTTAGCCCCAAACTACACTATGATACTGTTGCTGATTGCCGTCCGAGCCAACTGCAATACGGCCCTGTTTTTGTAGCAGATCAGATTATGTACGACTACAGGTACAATGTTAATTGGTAAGGGGGTCAAGTTGATGGATGGCTATTAATATGCTAATGTGGTAAACCAGCTTGCTCATCATTCGGAGAATTGAGTGAGGAGCGTTGACTTTTTGGAATTGCCTGATCAAGTTTAAATCAATGGGGCAGTTCTGTATTGAAATGGGACAGACCCTGTGATTGATACATATTGGGAGACAGAATATATAACAGGAGCTACCAGAGACATTTCAACGCTTATGGAGTGCTACATATGATCAGACATAATTGACAGAAAAGAAAGTTCTCCTTGTAGTTTATCACAAGAAGATATTGAGAGATCTGGATACTATAATCGGGTTAAAGGTTAAAATTGCCCGGCTAAACCCCATGGTAGTAAATTCGGGATAAGAAATATAAGTGAATAAAGATTGGTGGATTGAGAATGATTATGGTGTTCCACAGGGGAATTTTGCTGATGATTACTGTTTCGATCTGCAGGGATAAACAACTACTGATCCATAGATATGTTATAATACGGTAACTGTTTATAATACATGCTGCAGGAGAGCCTTGAATTCTATATATGAAGGCTGATATAAAGGGGATTTGTATAAATAAGTGTTTAATATATCTGACAGTTGAAAGAGGAAAAGTAAGCTGCAGTGGAAGTAGCCCAAAGGGGAGATAAACTGGGCCAAACCATAGATATCCTTGAGGGGTAATGACTATTTCCATATCATCAAGCTGATCAATCCATAGACTGGTGGTTGTGTCCATCTACCAGCAGGTGGAGATAGAGAGCAAACTTTGCCTCCCTATATGTGGTCCATGTGCTGCCGGAAACTCCTCAGTATGTTCTCTATCTCAGCAGGTGGTGGTCACACACAGCAGCAGCTCTGGCTAGGCCTCCAAGCCTAATTTTTAGGTTTTGTTGAGTGCCTGGGGTTGAGGGCTCTTTTGAGCAAGTGCAAACCTGGTGGTGCCAGGTCCCTCCTTTTCTCCCCCTCCCGCTGGCTCCGTTAAAAAAAAAAAAAAAAAAAAAAAAAATATATATATTTGAACGTCCTTAAAGGCGTTTATGTCGACGTTTATTTAAGCGTCTATTGCAGCTACTCACTGGGACACCAGGTCGTTACAACTCGGAGCGGACAGCAGGTAATTTTTACCTTTTTATAGCGGGCAGGGGGTTCCCCGATTCTTCTCCTCGGTGGCTATGGCGTCGGAGGGCGAGGGCACAAAGGGTCGCTCCCCGGGTCGCTTGAGCGCTTCTAGAGGGGATGCGGGGGTCTTAAGCCTGATTCGCCCTTGTTGGGTGGCAGTTTGTGACCGATGAATGTCCCGGTCCTTCCTCCGGCGTGGCGGTTTTTCCCGCCATAAACGCCCATCCCCCGCTCCTCGCCTCCGCCATCTTGGCCGGCCACGCGGCTCGGGACGGCTTCTTCTTGGGCCGCCCTTGAGGTTGGAGACAGTAATGCCATGAACGCCCTTAATTTGGGCGACGGCACAGAAGCGGCTAAAGTTAAGCGCCGTTCTTCCCGCGCGGCTCCTTCGCGGAGTTTCGCGCCGGACGCCATTTTGGATGCGCAGCATGTCTCTCCCCCGCTATTGCGAGCAGCCGGTTGAGGGTGTCGTCTAGGGCTGTTGCCCAGGCTGCGGAAGTGCACAGTCTGGGGGTTTCCTCCCCCGAGTTTGTTTTGCTGCTGCATCAGGCCTTCCTCATGCACAACGCTGCCCCTGCTCCCTCGTCTGGTAAAGAGGTTGAGGTTCCCAGAGGTAAACACCCTCGGGTTGATTCCCAGGCCTTGGAGGAATTGGTCTCCTCCGATGTAGATGAGGGCAGCGTGTCTGATGTCTCCCAACGGTCCTTTGCGGATTCCTTGGAGGGAGACGGATCCCCGCTCGGATGGAGCGGATGACCCCTCTGCAGCGCGGCTTTTTAGCCCAGAGGATTTGCCCAACCTGTTGTTACAGGCCATGGACACTTTGAAGATTTCCTCTCCGGAGGACGTCTCTCCCTCAGCCCCTGTTGGCTCTGCCATTATGCTGGGACGAAGCGCTCGCCTAGAACCTTCCACGTGCATGATGCCATGCACACCTTAATTTCGGCTCAATGGGATGTCCCAGAAGCGAGCCTTAAAGTGGCTAGGGCTATGTCCCGCCTCTATCCTTTGACTGTGAGTGAACGTGAGGCCTATCTGTGGCCTACCGTGGATTCTTTAATCACTGCGGTGACTAAGAAAACGGCGTTGCCGGTGGAAGGTGGCACGGCCCTAAAGGACGCCCAAGACAGAAGATTGGAGGCGGCCTTAAGGTTGTCCTTTGAGGCGGCTGCTTTAAGTTGCAGGCCTCAGTTTGCGGCTCCTATGTGGCCAGGGCGTGCCTGACTATGGTGCAGCGGGCTTCCCCCTCGGATCATTCCTTGAGGGCTGATTGGCCGGCCCGGAATCGGGCTTAGCCTATTTGGCAGACTTGCTGTATGATGTCTTGAGGGCCTCAGCGAAAGGCATGGCTCAGACAATCTCTGCGCGGCGGTGGCTTTGGCTGAAAACATTGGTCTGCTGACCACGCCTCTAAATCCCGCCTGGCTAGGTTGCCTTTTAAAGGCAAGCTGCTCTTTGGGGTCGAGCTGGACAAAATCGTGACCGATCTCGCACGTCTAAGGGCAAGAAATTACCAGAGGTCAGGGGCTCGGGCTAGTACTCGTCCCGGTACCTCCAGAGGACGGTTGCAGGAAGCCCGTCGGTACCGCCTCCCGTGCAAGTCGGGTTCCTCTGCCCCCTCTTCCTTCAAGAGGAATTTCTCCCCAAGCAGCATTCCTTTCGCAGATACCGCCGTCCGGAGGTGCTCCCTCCGGTCCTCCCCCAGGGTCTCGTACCCAATGACGGGGTCTTGGTCCACGCCCCAGTGCAGATTGGAGGACGGCTGTCCTCGTTTCTGGGCGAGTGGACCACAATAACTTCAGACGTGTGGGTGCTGGAAGTCATCAGAGACGGCTACAAAACTAGAGTTTCTGCCGACCCTTAAAAGACGGGTTGTACTCTCTCCCTGCAAGTCTCCGGTCAAAGCTGTGGCAGTGCAGCAGACCTTGGACAATCTGATCCGCCTGGGCGCGGGTCGTTCCGGTGCCAGAAAGTCAGCTTGGCAAGGGACGTTACTCCATTTACTTTGTGGTACCAAAGAAAGGAAGGTTCTGTCCGGGCCTATCCTCGACCTCAAAGGGGTCAATCGGGCCTTGAAAGTGCGGCACTTTCGCATGGAGACTCTCCGCTCTGTTATAGCGGCAGTGAAGGCAGGAGAGTTCCTGGCATCCTTGGACATCAAGGAAGCGTACCTTAATATTCCCATCTGGCCTCCTCATCAACGCTTTCTGCGTTTTGCAGTCCTGGGACGACACTTCCAGTTCAGAGCCCTCCCTTTCGGGTTGGCTACTGCTCCGCGGACCTTTTCCAAAGTAATGGTGGTCATCGCGGCCTTCCTACGAAAGGAAGGGGTACAAGTCCATCCTTATCTGGACGACTGGTTGATCCGAGCCCCCTCTTATGCAGAGTGCGGCAAAGCTGTGGACCGGGTAGTTGCTCTTTTGAGCTCCCTGGGATGGATCATCAACTGGGAGAAGAGCCAGCTGCGCCCGACTCAGTCCCTGGAGTACCTGGGAGTTCGATTCGACACCCAAGTGGGCAGAGTGTTCCTGCCAGACAATCGGATTGTCAAACTTCAGGCTCAGGTGGACCAGTTCCTAGTAGCCTCTCCCCTTCGGGCTTGGGACTATGTGCAGCTGTTGGGCTCTATGACGGCCACGATGGAAGTTGTGCCCTGGGCCAGGGCTCATATGAGACCACTTCAACACGCTTTGCTGCAGCGCTGGACTCCGATGTCGGAGGATTATGCTGTGCGCCTTCCCTTGGACCCAGCAGTGTGCAAGGCGCTGAGCTGGTGGATGCAGACAGACAAGTTGTCTGCGGGAATGCCTCTGGTGACCCCAGAGTGGATTGTCGTCACGACGGACGCCTCGTTGTCGGGCTGGGGAGCCCACTGCTTGGGAAGGACAGCACAGGGGCTCTGGTCTCCTGCAGAGGCAAAGTGGTCTATCAACCTCCTGGAACTCAGAGCCATTCGGTTGGCGCTTTTGGAGTTCATCCCGGTACTGGTGTTGAAGCCTGTACGGGTCCTGTCGGACAATGCCACGGCTGTGGCCTATGTCAACCGTCAGGGAGGTACCAAGAGCGCCCCTCTAGCCAAGGAGGCTATGAATCTTTGCCAGTGGGCGGAAGCGATCCTGGAGCAGCTTTCAGCGGCCCACATTGCCGGAGTCATGAATGTCAAGGCGGACTTTCTCAGTCGCCATACTTTGGAGCCCGGAGAGTGGCAGCTATCTGCTCAGGCGTTCTTGGACATCACGAAGCGCTGGGGCCAGCCGAGCCTAGATCTGATGGCGTCATCGGCCAATTGCCAAGTGCCGCGCTTTTTCAGCAGAGGACGGGACCCTCGATCCCTGGGAGTAGATGCTCTTCTCCAACAGTGGCCGACACAAGAGCTTCTCTATGTGTTCCCGCCCTGGCCCATGTTGGGCAGGGTGCTAGACCGGGTGGCAAAGCATCCCGGCAGGGTAATCCTGGTGGGTCCGGATTGGCCCAGGCGTCCCTGGTATGCGGACTTGATCAGGCTCTCAGTCGACGATCCTCTGCGGCGGCCAGTGGAGCAGGGCCTGTTACATCAGGGTCCCGTGGTGATGGAGGATCCCTCCCCCTTTGGTCTTACGGCCTGGCTATTGAGCGGCAGCGTCTGAGGAAGAAGGGCTTCTCAGACAAGGTCATCGCCACTATGCTGAGAGCGAGGAAGCGCTCTACTTCTACTGCTTACGCCAGGGTTTGGCGTATCTTTGCAGCGTGGTGTGAAGCAGGCTCACTTTCTCCCTTCACTGCTTCAATTTCTTCAGTGTTGGCGTTCCTGCAAGAAGGTCTGGAGAAAGGCCTGTCGCTCAGTTCCCTTAAAGTCCAGGTAGCAGCTCTGGCTTGCTTCAGGGGCCGCCTGAAGGGTGCTTCCTTGGCTTCGCAGCCAGATGTGGTGCGCTTTCTCAAGGGAGTTAATCACCTGCGCCCTCCTCTGCACTCAGTGGTGCCTGCGTGGAATCTCAACCCTGGTACTAAGAGCATTGCAGAAGCCGCCTTTTGAACCCTTGTCGAGGGCATCTCTGAAAGACCTGACGTTGAAAGCAGTCTTTTTGGTGGCTATCACTTCAGCCAGAAGAGTTTCCGAGCTCCAGGCGCTCTCATGTCGAGAGCCTTTTCTGCAGTTCACTGAGGCAGGAGTGACTATTCGCACAGTGCCTTCCTTCCTGCCCAAGATTGTTTCTCGGCTTCCATGTGAATCAGCAGCTCTGTCTCCCTTCCTTTCGTAGGGAGGACTACCCAGAGGAGTACTCTGCTCTTAAATATCTGGATGTGAGACGAGTCATCATCAGATACTTGGAAGTGACCAATGAGTTCCGGAAATCGGATCATCTGTTTTGTCCTGTTTGCAGGTCCTCGTAAGGGTCTGCAGGCTGCTAAGCCTACAGTGGCAAGATGGGTCAGGAAGCCATTGCAGCGGCTTATGTGGCCGCGGGGAAGGTGCCGCCTATCCAGCTGAAGGCTCACTCCACTAGAGCTCAGGCGGCCTCGATGGCAGAGGCCGGGTCCGTCTCCTTGGAAGAGATATGCAAGGCGGCAACTTGGGCTTCGGCTCATACATTCTCCAAGCATTACCGTTTGACGGTGGCTGCACGGGCGGAGGCCCGGTTTGGAGCTTCAGTGTTGAGGTCAGGGATTTCAATGTCCCGCCCTGGGTGAGTACTGCTTCGGTACATCCCACCAGTCTATGGATTGATCAGCTTGATGATATGGAAGGTAAAATTATGTATAATCATACCTGATAATTTTCTTTCCATTAATCATAGCTGATCAATCCATAGCCCCTCCCAGATATCTGTACTGTTTTATTCTGGTTGCATTTCAGGTTCAAGTTTAGTCTTCAGTTACTTCAGAAAGACTTCGTGTTCAAGTTTTTTCACTTGGATTCTTCAAGAGTTAAGACGAGTTTGTGTTACAGTGAGCTGCTGCATTCCTCTCCCCTCCGTTTTACGGGGCTGGATTGAGACTTAAAATTCTGCCGGCACTCCCTCCCACTTCGTGCGGCTGTAGGGCAGCTTTGTACCCCTCCCGCTTCGGTGGTGTTAGGGTCAGTCAGCTCCTCCCGCGGTTGCGGTTGCAGGATAAGCCAGATCCCCCCGCATCGGCGGGTGTGGTGTCCCTCCCCCGCTCCGCGGGGATGAGCTGGACGGATTCCCCTCCCCCACTTGTGTGGGGATGAGCTGGGTTAATTCCCCTCCCCCGTTTCGGCGGTGGTGAGCTGGGCAGAGTGTCCCTTCGTGGGTGTAATTCTCTAAGTGCTGAGTCCTGCGGATGGAGCTTTGATATCGACATACTGAGGAATTTCCGGCAGCACATGACCACATATAGGGAGGCAAAAGTTTGCTCTCTATCTCCACCTGCTGGTAGATGGACACAACCCACCAGTCTATGGATTGATCAGCTATGATTAATGGAAAGAAAATTATCAGGTATGATTATACATAATTTTACCATAATTATTGAATATAGGGGAATGCTGGAAGAAGCGTTAAAGTGACTCAGTCCATAGGGACGGGTAAAATAGGGGGTTTAGGGATGAAGAGGGAAGGGAGGGTGGGGGGAGGAGATATACTCGCTCATGCTGATGCTGGAAAATTCATACAATGTTATAGAGGAAAAGGGGAGGGCCATGGGCTGGGGTGGCATTTCCCTGGAGATAAAATTATAGTACAGTGGATTGGTAACAAAAACTTTGACAGCTGTGATTAAAATAGTAACATGGAACGTGGGAGGAATAGGATCCCCTGTGAAGAGATCTAAAATTTTACGATATTTGCAGAGGATTCGAGCAGATGTGGTTTTTTTACAGGAGACACATTTGAATACCATAGAACATGCTAAGCTCAAAAAAATGGTGGGTGGGGGATTGCATTGAGTCATCGGCAAAGGGGAGGAAGGGAGGAGTGGCTATTCTGTTCCGGAAAGGAGTGGTGGAGAATATTAGTAATATTGTTAAAGATCCAGAAGGAAGATACATTTTTTGCAAGGTGGAGTTGGCTAGAAGGCAAATTTTACTAGGAAGTATCTTTGCTCCGAACCAATTAGATAATAATTTCTACAAGCAGCTGCTGGGCCACTTGTCAAAGGAAGGCTCTGTTCCACTGATCCTGGGGGGGGATTTTAATATGGTCTGGAACCCACAGGTAGATAAATCACTTGTTACTCCCACGCCGTCTCGCTGGATGTCGAAGGGCCTTCCAAATCTTTGCTCTCTTTTGGATCTGTTAGATGTCTGGAGGGTCCTTCATCCACAAGAAAGAGATTATACACACATGTCCAGGGCTCATGACACGCAGTCCAGGATAGATTATTTGTTGATGTCTCATTCACTAATGGGAGAAATACAAGATACTCAGATCGGGCCATATGCCATTTCAGACCATGCAGAGGTCTGGGCGACATGGAACCCAGGTGGAGAGGGAACTAAGAACAGGATGTGGACATTTCCCAGCTACTTGACCAATCATAGTGGTTTTCGTGAACATGTGATGAAAAGTTGGGAGGAGTATAAACGTTTCAATGAGCATACTGCATCGAATTCCATGATGTTTTGGGAAGCTGCCAAGGCAGTGATAAGGGGAGAGATCATTAGTTTTGTCAGCCATTTTAAAAAGACAAGAGATAAAGAAATATTGAGACTAGAGAAACAAATCAGGATATTGAGGAAAAAATATGGGGAGAGGCCTACGGTGCAGCTGAAAACAGACCTTGTGTCAACTCAAGTAGCACTAAATTCACTCATTCACGAGAGGGAAAAGAAATCCCAGGATTACTACAGATTTCAGTTGTACAGACATGGTAGTAAGGGAGGGAAGATGTTGGCCAGACTGATTGCTCGTAAGCGGGCTTCGAGAGTAGTTACTTCCCTAAAAAATGGAAATGGTAAAATATGTCATACAGATAAGGAGATTCGAGATATATTCAAAATATTTTATCAAAAGCTATATAGAGCAGAGGAAGACGCAGGTCTACCGAGTAGTCTATACCTGGACGGTGTGAAACACCCAATACTCTCGGATAAAGAAAGAAATGATTTAAATGCCCCTATTACAGTGGAGGAGGTACATTGGGCAATTGCCAATAGCCAAATGGGGAAAGCACCGGGACCCGATGGAATGCGAGTTGAGTTTTATAAGCTGATGGGAGCAGAGATAGAACCGATTTTGGTGGAAGTATTTACGGAGTGGGTGGAAGAGGGTAATTTGCCTGGGCAACTAAACACGGCACAAATTATTTTAATCCCTAAACCTAAAAGAGATGTGACCTTGCCAGAGTCATACCGACCAATATCATTGTTGAACTGTGAAATGAAATTATTTGCTAAGATATTAGCCAAACGAATGGGGAAAATTCTACCGAATCTTGTGCAGGATGTGCAAGTAGGATTTGTTAAAGAGAGATCAGTTTCAAAAAATTTACGTAAGATCTTGGCAGCTTTGGAGAAAATAGGGATGGAAGCAGAACCGGCACTAATGGTCAGTTTCGATGCAGAAAAGGCTTTTGATCGAGTGCAGTGGGGTTATTTGTTTGAGACATTGAAAGCATATGGGTTCACAGGGTGGTTTGTAGAGGCGGTAACAACTTTATATGCCCAGCCGACGGCACGCATTGTGGTCAATGATAGTTGCTCAGAGGAGTTTGCTATAGAGCGAGGTACCAGGCAGGGATGCCCACTGTCCCCTTTATTATTTGCTCTCTATTTAGACCCCCTGATTAGAGATATATGCTCCATGCCTGCAGTGCGAGGGGTAAAAATTAATAATCAAGAATTTAAGTTGGCTGCTTTCGCAGATGATTTACTAGTCATGATTACGAACCCAGTAGACTCACTACATGCCCTGTTGGAAATATTTGAAGAATTTGGAACTTATTCAGGGTTTAAATTAAATTTAGAAAAATCGGAAGCTCTGGCCAGTAATGTCAACATCAGAGAGGCCTGGCATGGTAGATTCCCTCTTAGATGGGCGAGGGGCGCATTTCGATATTTAGGAGTACAGCTAACCCCCAAGACTGTGGATCTTTATTCTGCTAATATTAAGTTACTACTGGCCCAGACTAGACAACAATTGGAGAGTTGGAGCATTCTGCAGCTGCCGTTAATAGGGCGCATATGTTTAATTCGTATGGTTATACTACCCCGGTGGCTGTACGTGCTGCAAACTATTCCAATATGCTTATCGCGTAAAGATATTAATGCCTTTTACAAATTGGTGGTGAAATTTTGTTGGGCAAATAAAAAGGCAAAGGTGAAATATCAATGGTTGTTAGGGGGCTGGGAACAGGGAGGGCTAGGGTTGCCGGACTTGCAGTTATATAACATGGCTTGCTTGCTACGGCATATTAGAGACTGGATTTTTCGATCCAGTTATTATACTCCAATTGAAATAGAAGAGGCACTCTTTGAACCTTTTCAGCCGCTCACCTTGCTACAATTGGAGAGATCTCAGATACCTGATAGATGCCAAAAAAATTTGTTGTTGTACCCCTTGAGGAAGGCATGGAGGTTTTTGGAGAATAAATTGAGAATAGGACATGGCATAACGGAGCTTTTAAGTATTAGAGGGAACCCGCTGTTTGAGGCAGGTATAACAAACCAGGTATTTCGTAGCTGGGAAGTTCGAGGACTGGTCTCCTTAGGAGATGTCTTGAACGAAAATGGAGAGATTAAAACTAGGGAACAATTGTTAGGCACTGAGAATAGGCAGTGGAGGGACATATTTGCACACTGTCAATTGCAACATTTTATTCAATCATTGAACAAGGAAAGACTTGCGCAGAATTTAGGAGCTAAGGTGAAATATTTTTTTGAAAAAATATCTATGGAAGGTCCCTCCATTACTGGACTACATAAGGCGTTGTGGGAGAATGCAGGCCCCAGGAACCTGACACAATTGAAAGAACGCTGGGAAAAAGATTTAGGCATTAGTTTAACGACATGGGATATTAATAAGCAATTGAAAGGAATACCAAAAGTGATTGGTAGTGCACAATACAGGGAATGTGCCTTTCGTTTCATACATCGCGCCTATATGTCTCAAGTACAATTAGCAAAGTTTGGAGGAACACAGACATCGATGTGTAGGCGTTGTGGGAATGCGGAAAATACCTTTTATCATGGTTTCTGGGGTTGTAGGAAAATTAAAGCATTCTGGGGGAGAGTTACTAACTACCTGACCACATTATTTGGATATAGGATAGTGGGATCACCTCAACAGTTGTTGTTGAATCTGCCGGGATCGGTTGGGACGGGGACACTTCATGGGACACACCTATTTCGTAAACTTACCTTGCTGGCAAAGAAATGTATCTTGCAGTATTGGACATCTGATATGGGACCTGAGTTTTGGCATTGGAGAAACATGGTGCATCAGTTGATGATGTGGGAAGCAAGAGAAGCTAAACGTGGACCAAAACGAAAACTTGCATTTTTTAAACTGTGGGGCAGATATATAGACTCTTTGACTCACAGGGGGAGAAGTTTGGTCCTTAACACACTGTAACTGCTGAAAATTGATTAGTTTGAAATCAGACATGAGCGGAGAATCAAGGGGGGGAGGGGGGATTGATTACTTGATATGAATCAATGGTTGCATTATTTTAATATAAGTTCAATAAATTTGTTTAATTTAGTTACAGATGTAGAACATATAGAGGGAGGGGAGGGAGGGGGAGATAAAAACGATAAAAATTTGATGACTGTTAGTAACACACTGAATCATTTGTTTATTAGACCCAGAATGTATCTTTGCATATTCAGAATGTGGATTGTGATTTCTATTTGAATGTCATTAATAAAACGTTGAAACATAAAACAAATAGGAGGAAATATTTTGTTTTCACTCAACGAATAGTTAAGCTTTGGAACTCTTTACTGGAGGATGTAGTAACAGCAATTAGTGTATCTGGGTTTAAAAAAGGTTTGGACAAATTCCTGGAGGAAAAGGCCATAGTCTGCTATTGAGACAGACATGGGAAGCAACTGCTTGCCCTGGGATTTTTCTAGTATGGAGTGTTGCTACAATTTGCGTTTCTGTCAGGTACTTGTGAGCCGGATTGGCCACCGCTGAAAACAGGATGCTGGTCTGATCCAGTTTGGCTACTCTTATGTTCTTATGAATAAGTTGGTGTTGTGGGTACAGGAAGGTGGACAGCACACAGACTCTACAGACAGTAAACTGAACTTGCACTGCACATTTATACTTGTCGGTGATGGCTAAAGTCTGAAAAAGAAGACCAAACGCATTTAGAAAAAAAAAGTACAAAATACATTTATTACTTAAAAACAGAAGCGTGAAGACCTAAACTGCTGTGTAAAAAAAGCACCTGGACAGGGCATGAAAACATCTTCTGGGCTGCTTCAGTAAGAGTTAATGAGACTATGAACTCTGCTTTACTACAGCTGGCCACAATCTCCCACAGGCATCTGACTGTGCCCTGGAGCCCAACTGCACGTGGCCCCTTCTGAACAGTGCTAGCGTGATGGACCCAGACTACAAAGCGAAGGAAGTCGCACTCACATCCCACAGGAAAGCTGTCCCCTTTCCTGAGGCACGAGGGTGTCCGAACGTACAGGAATAAGAGAGGCTGGCCTTGCCACACATGTTTCTGTAACTGCTTTGAATAATTATATACTCAGACCGTGAGAGTATTATCCTCTCCCCAGAGCAGTCCACACACTGGGCGGTTGGCAAGTGGAACTCTGAGCACAAAGCAGTCTACCTGAGGTGTCACCCTTCTTCCTCCCACCCCCCCCACCCCGCATTCTGGCACAGGAATAGAGCTCCTTTCCATGATTCCGTGTCCACCACATGACACACACATCTGGATCTCATTCAGCAGGCAGGTCTGAAAAACCTGTCAAGAGACAGCTGTCTGTGGGCATCTAATTTAACGTTGTCACCTTCAGGGCTCCGTTTCCTTTTACTAATCTGCAAAGAATGAAAGAACAAATGTTACGACAGGCAGAGAGGGTGCAGGCAGGGCCACTGGTGGGAGCACTGGGCACCTCCCAGCCAAGAAAAGGCTTACCAGGGGTTATGGCCACTCCTATTAGAGCAGCAAGCAGGTCCCTGGAGTAGCCTAATTGTCGGTGCCGTGGACTGTAGAGAAGGGGACCGAGACCCATATCCCACTCTAACTGTTACACTTGTGGTGGAAAGTGTCAGCCCACCAAAAACCTACTGTACCCACATATAGGCGACACCTGCAGGCATAAGGGCTATTGTAGTGCTGTACACTTGGGCACAGTAGGTTTTTGAGGGCTCCCTATACAATATAAGGGGATCTTTTCTGTGACATCCACCGCAACGCCAGGATGTCTGTGTGGCCAGTCTACTAAGAATGCTGCCCCCTCCCCCCATACATCCCCATAGCTTGTTTTTTTGTGCGTTTATAAGAGCAGTACAGACATGATTGTAAATACATTTCAAACTCTGTTAAATACGACTGCCCGATTAATATTTAAGGTATCCAACACGATAGTCGTTGCAATTGCACTGGTTACCAGCACAGGCACCTACAGTTTTTAAGCTGGGTTTTTCTTTTATTTATTTATTACATTTCCATTACATTACAAGCATAAACTTGTTTAAGAAAATCAGTTGAGCAAAATTTACAATAAAGGAATAATGGTTTTACCATTTACAGATATATATCGCCTGATAAAGCTTGGATATTAAAATTGTTTTATAAAAAAATTGGGTTTTTCTAAATGTGTAGGGTGAAAACACCTGCTTATATGTGAAGTCGAATCCAATTATTGGCTAGAAATGTTAGTCCTGGATCCAGATGTTTTTTTAATTCTCCAGATCCAAAAAAAGTAGTTTATAAGAGATTTTTTGCTGGTTCATTTACATATTTGGTGGCCAATAATTGGAATGACCTAACTACAGAAATTCAAATGCAATCTAACTATGCAGCATTTCAAAAGTTGCTGAAAACTTATTTCTTTAGAAAATGTTTGCGTTTGAATTAATTAGCTTTTATCGGTTGTTTGTTTTTAATGATCTGTACGTGTTCCTGGAATTGGCCCAGTTTATTCTTTTGTAAACCACGCTGAACTTTAATGGTATGTGTCAGATACAAATGTCATGTAATATAATGTGTCTTTTCCTTGGACATTTTTGTTGTTTTTCGAAAATGGTCCTAAAAGATAGATGCACCGAGCGTAAAAACATCTAGCAAAGGGCCATTTTCGAAACGTGAAGTTGGACATTTGAAAATGTTCGCTACTGGATTTTTGGACATTTCCCCAAAACATCCAAAATTGAATTTAGACGTCATCGAAAATGCTCCTCTGTATGAATCAATAATCACCTCTGGAAATTAAAAGAAAACACAAGAGAAGGAGAGGTAGATAGGTGGAGGAGTAGCCTAGTGGTTAGTGCAGTGGACTTTGATCCTGGGGAACTGAGTTTGATTCCCACTGCAGCTCCTTGTGACTCTGGGCAAGTCACTTAACCCTCCATTGCCCCAGGTACAAAATAAGTACCTGAATATATGTAAACCGCTTTGAATGGAGTTGCAGAAACCTCAGAAAGGCAGTATATCAAGTCCCATTACCCTTTCCCTATTTGAGATTCTACATGGAATGTTGCTATTCCACTACCAACATTCCATGTAGAAGCCTGCCCTTGCACATCAGCAACGCGGCCGCGCAGGCTTCTGTTTCTGTGAGTCTGACGTCCTGCACATTACGTGCAGGACGTCAGACTCACAGAAACAGAAGCCTGCACGGCCGCGTTGCTAATCTGCAAGGGCAGGCTTCTACATGGAATGTTGGTAGTGGAGGAGTAGCCTAGTGGTTAGTGTAGTAGACTTTGATCCTGGGGAACTGAGTTTGATTCCCACTGCAACTCCTTGTAAACGCCAGGCAAGTCACTTAACCCTCCATTGCCCCTGGCACAAAATAAGTACCTGAATATATGTAAACCGCTTTGAATGTAGTTGCAGAAACCTCAGAAAGGCAGTATATCAAGTCCCATTACCCTTTCCCTATTTGAGATTCTACATGGAATGTTGCTATTCCACTACCAACATTCCACGTAGAAGCCTGCCCTTGCAGATTAGCAACGCGGCCGTGCAGGCTTCTGTTTCTGTGAGTCTGACGTCCTGCACGTAATGTGCAGGACGTCAGACTCACAGAAACAGAAGCCTGCGCGGCCGCGTTGCTGATGTGCAAGGGCAGGCTTCTACATGGAATGTTGCTCGTGGAGGAGTAGCCTAGTGGTTAGTGTAGTAGACTTTGATCCTGGGGAACTGAGTTTGATTCCCACTGCAACTCCTTGTAAACGCCAGGCAAGTCACTTAACCCTCCATTGCCCCTGGCACAAAATAAGTACCTGAATATATGTAAACCGCTTTGAATGTAGTTGCAGAAACCTCAGAAAGGCAGTATATCAAGTCCCATTACCCTTTCCCTATTTGAGATTCTACATGGAATGTTGCTATTCCACTACCAACATTCCACGTAGAAGCCTGCCCTTGCAGATTAGCAACGCGGCCGTGCAGGCTTCTGTTTCTGTGAGTCTGACGTCCTGCACGTAATGTGCAGGACGTCAGACTCACAGAAACAGAAGCCTGCGCGGCCGCGTTGCTGATGTGCAAGGGCAGGCTTCTACATGGAATGTTGCTCGTGGAGGAGTAGCCTAGTGGTTAGTGTAGTAGACTTTGATCCTGGGGAACTGAGTTTGATTCCCACTGCAACTCCTTGTAAATGCCAGGCAAGTCACTTAACCCTCCATTGCCCCTGGCACAAAATAAGTACCTGAATATATGTAAACCGCTTTGAATGTAGTTGCAAAAAACCTCAGAAAGGCGGTATATCAAGTCCCATTTCCCTTTCCCTTTTTGACATTCTACATGGAATGTTGCTATTCCACTGGCAACATTCCATGTAGAAGCCTGCCCTTGCAGATCACCAGTGTGGCCTTGCAGGACATCAGACTCACAGAAACAGAAGCCTGCACAGCCGCATTGGTGATCTGCAAGGGCAGGCTTCTACATGGAATTTTACTAGTGGAGGAGTAGCCTAGTGGTTAGTGCAGCGGACTCTGATCCTGGGGAACTGAGTTTGATTCCCACTGCAGCTCCTTGTGACTCTGGGCAAGTCACTTAACCCTCCATTGCCCCTGGTACAAAATAAGTACCTGAATATATGTAAACCACTTTGAATGTAGTTGCAAAAACCTCAGAAAGGCGGTATATCAAGTCCCATTTCCCTTCTATAAACACACCACCTAGTAAATGCACAGTTCTGCTCACCTTACTTTTCTTCTGTTTCTCAGCGTTTGGTTTTCGTACATTTTAAATATCTGGATAAAAACAGAGAGTGTCTCAGTGACAGGTTCCGTTCTCTGGCCATCTTGTACAGATCGATTACCCTGAATGAAAAGCCAGAGTGTTCACAGTTTCTATCTACTAGCCTGGAAATGTTCAGGCACACGCCATCCACATTTCGCTGGTCCTGAAACCCGCCGGCCCTGCTCCGTCATGACCACAGCAGGAACTGAGAGAAGAGATGGCTTGGGAAAAATGTTTCCTGCAGGAGGAGAGGGGCTTGGGAGTCTGTCTCACTGCAGGAAAGTAGGGGAGAGGATCCAGTAGAAGTTTGGGTGCAGAAAAGGGTCAGAATGAGGTCCCATGACTGGGAATGTGTTTAAACACGCAGAGTAACAAAGGTAGTAGCCTGGTTTATTTAAAACCTACTATCCCACACAACAGACAAATCTATCTGAGCGGCTTACAATCTAAAATAAGAGAATACATAGAAGCAACAGAAATAACAAAACATAAAACCAGACAGACGAGAAGGAGGGTAAAAATGGGGAGAGGGATACTGTGATTCCGGGCAACAGTGGCATATCAGGAAAGCTAGCTAGAGGGTTTACTTTGCAGACAAAAAGGAAGTGGATTGGTAGAAAGAGGGAGGGGGCATGTGGGCAGGAAAAATAGAATGTATGGGTTCAATTAACAGAATGGTTTTTCTCTACTCTGCTCTTGGTTCACCCTGTCCCCTTCCTCTCCTCTCTGCAGGGAGTCTGGGAAGGAGAGGCTGAAGCAGAGTGCCCTTACTGCCCTGTGGTCTAAGTGGCAGAACTGTGTTCCAGGCTGTTACCCCAGAAATTAAGCACTGCACTTGTGTGTTCTGATACTGCCATCTTTAGCTCATACTGTCTTGACCTGAGAAAGGCGGTTTTGGCCTCCAAAAGCTGACTACTTAATTTACTCTGTCGCTCTTGAACTCTAATGCAATACCACTCTGTATTATGTAAGCCACATTGAGCCTGCAAATAGGTGGGAAAATGTGGGATACAAATGCAACAAATAAATAAATAAAATGAATACATTATCTGTATCGAAGGAAGCAGCAAACCAAGTCCACACTGAAGAAACTAAACCTCAATCCAAGAACAAGGCAAAGGCGTGGAGGAGTAGCCTAGTGCTTAGTGCGGTGGCCTGAGAACCTTATGACTCTGGGCAAGTCACTTAACCCTCCATTGCCCCTGGTACAAAATAAGTACCTGTATCTAATGTGTAAACCACTTTGATTGTAATCACAGAAAGGTGGTATATGACGTCCCAGGCCCCTTTCCCCCAAAGGAAATCCGTGATACGAGAGAGAGAGTGTCATTTGTGGCCAGTCTTTCAGGTCTGCAGTATAACGGGCTGAGAAAGGTGTCTGTGTATGCACATTACAAAACCTTCACCTCACCTTCTTCATGGCAGTAGAGACGGCTGACTTCTGGAACTCTGCTTTGGTCACCCATCGTGCACTGTCTACCCCTTTCACCCTCTCAGGTGCCACTGTGGTTCCATCTGCCTCATCGAGGCTCAGGGAATAAACCAGGTAAGTCTGGTGGATGTGGGAGAACATATGAAGCACCTGCAGGAGGAGAACAGAGATTCATTGGAAATGATATTTGGAATGTGAAAATTCAAATGCCATTTATAATGGGAGTCTCTTCTCTCTGCTAACATGAGTTTTTGGCATCCTTTTTCTTTTATTAAGAAAGCAAATAGAATGTTAAGTATTATTAGAAAAGCAATGGAAAACAAAAGTGAGGACGTTATAATGCCTTCACTCAACGTGTAATTAAACTCTGGAATTCGTTGCCAGAGAATGTGGTAAAGGCGGTTAGCTTAGCGGAGTTTAAAAAAAAAAGGTTTGGACGGCTTCCTAAAGGAAAAGTCCATAGACCATTATTAAATTTGACTTGGGGAAAATCCACTATTTCTGGGATAAGCAGTATAAAATGTTTTGTACTTTTTTGGGATCTTGCCAGGTATTTGTGACCTGGATTGGCCACTGTTGGAAACAGGATGCTGGGCTTGATGGACCTTTAATACTTATGGACTTATGTAACACCCATTCCTAACCCGTGAGATCACAGGTGACGCGGGTGAAAGAATTTGCATCAGCTTTTTCCCCTTTCTGTCTGAGTTCACTAATAGTTTGAATTTTAGCAGGTTTTTCCGCCTGTGTGGCACGATTATATGACTCATCCCCAAAATCCTGAAAGTGAAATACTGCAGCAGAAAACCCAAAAGTCCTTGTTCTGTTCAAAACAGTGGTAGAAGTTGTCTTTACACCCAGAGTGTGAAGCATGTCTCCTTCCTCTGAACATGGATTCAAGGCCAGAGACAGAAGTTTGACGTGTGGCAGCTTCCCTCTTCTAAAGGGACCTCATCTTTTTGAAGAAATGTACCAATGACTAAAAAGGAAAACCAAAATTCATGCTCCATATTCTCTCTACAGAGGACTTACCTGGCCAATGTAGCGCAGGCCTCGCAGACCCCCAGTCCCTCCGGTCACTGCAGCCAGATGCCCTGACAGCACCCGCTTCTGCTCCTTCTTGGACATCTCTGTGTCGGAAAGTATGCTGGGGAACTCCCACATCCTGGCCAGCAGTCCTGTGAAGGGCACATCGCAGGGTTAAAGAAGCAGCTGCCGCAGCCCACTGATGGGCGAGACGACCGCAGCTGACCCAGTATTACCTGAGCTGGGCCTCTGACTAAGCAGGTACTCTGGCTCTCCGCGTACACTCCTCCTCTCTGGGACACAAGTCAGGGTTTGCACCTGCCGGGGCTGCTTCTTTGGGGATTTTCTGGGGAAGTTTCTTACACCCAGCTTCTTGTCCCAGGGTGACATGGGAGGCAGGCACAGGGGGCAGCTGCCAGCTGCAGTCACTATAAACAGGAAGAAATGCAGAGATGAGGCAGCCCTCTGCTCGTTATAAGTACATAAGCACTGCCACGCTGGGAAAAGACCAAAGGTCCATCAAGCCCAGCACTCTGTCTCTGACAGCGGCCAATCCAGGCCCCAAGAAACATGACGGCAGATAAAGGCCATATGACCCATCCTCTGTAACCCCTAATTCTTCCTGTTCCTAAGCAATCCAACATGCTTATGCCATGCCTTTTGAAATTCTGAAACAGTCCTCGACTCCACCACCTCCACCGGGAGGCCACTCCACGCCTCCACCACCCTTTCTGTGAAATAATACTTCCTTAGGTTACTCCTAAGCCTATTCCCTCTTAACTTTGTCATATGCCCCCTCATTCCACAGCTCTCTTCCTTCCTAACCGACTTTGAGGCCTGGCTCTCCGTTTTTCTTGAGCCCTCGTCCCCATCCCTCATTCTTGGAAATTTTAACATACATACTGATAACCCATCTGACCCATACGCTTCTCAGTTCCTCACTCTAACCTCCTCCTTCAACCTCCAACTGAGCTCCACCACCCCTACTCACCAATCTGGCCACTGTCTTGACCTCGTCCTCTCCTCTACCTGCTCACCCTCCAATTTCTGCGCCTCAGCTGTTCCTCTCTCTGACCATCACCTGATCACCTTCACACTTCATCACCCTCCCCCTCAGTCCTGCCCAACACTAACCACTACTTCCAGGAATCTCTCGTCTTGACTACTGCAACCTACTCCTCACTGGCCTCCCACTTTGCCATCTATCCCCCCTTCAGTCCGTTCAGAACTCTGCTGCACATCTTATCTTCCGCCTGGACCGATATACTCACATCTCCCCTCTCCTCAAGTCACTTCACTGGCTTCCAATCAGGTACCGCATACAGTTCAAGCTTCTCCTACTAACCTACAAATGCACTCAATCTGCAGCCCCTCCTTACCTCTCTACCCTCATCTCCCCTTACGTTCCTACCCGTAACCTTCGCTCTCAAGACAAATCCCTCCTCTCAGTACCCTTCTCCACCACCGCCAACTCCAGGCTCCGCCCTTTCTGCCTCGCCTCACCCCATGCTTGGAATAAACTCCCTGAGCCCATTCGCCAGGCCCCCTCCCTGCCCATCTTCAAATCCTTGCTCAAAACCCACCTCTTCAATGTCGCCTTTGGCACCTAACCACCATACCTCTATTCATGAAATCTAGACTGCCCCAACTTGACATTTCGTCCTTTAGATTGTAAGCTCCTTTGAGCAGGGACTGTCCTTTCTGTTAAACTGTACAGCGCTGCGTAACCCTAGTAGTGCTCTAGAAATGTTAAGCAGTAGTAGCTCTCCTTCATTTGAAAAAGGCTCTCTTCCTGTACGTAGATGCCCTTGAGATATTTAAACGTTTCTATCATGTCTCCTCTCTACGTTAGCGTTACTCCTGAGTCTGGAAGAGTATCCACGAATCGAGAACCCGGTATCCCCTGAAGAAGCCTTTTGGCGAAACGGGTCCGTTGGGTTTTGGTGGTTTTTTCGGGAGAACTACAAACGTCAAGCTCTAATAATCAAGCTAAGCTGAATTTTGATTTACTTTTCTTGAACTTTGCATGTTGGGCAGTATACTGCACACGGATATATAGTGTTTCTCTTTTAAGTGCATAAAGGAAAAAAAACATTCAAAAAACATAACACAAAGATATGAACAATTTCTTCCAACCTTCGTGGTTGGTTGGGGGTTTTTGACCAATGAGTAGAAAAAATAGGCATGAGACAAGGATTGTCTGACTGCCACAGGCTTTTTTCAATGAGGTCTTTTCCCCTATCTTTTCTTTAAGTGGTTCGGATCACTTGTTGTATTCTTATGTTCTAACCATATAGAATCTTCATTAAAATATTCTGTGATAGGTTTTTGCTTCTACAATTTTATCAGGAGATATTTATTTATTTATTTATTTATTGCATTTGTATCCCACATTTTCCCACCTATTTGCAGGCTCAATGTGGCTTACAGAGTCTTGTTATGACATTAACATTACATGCCATGATTGTTGTATTTTATTTATTCATTCATTTATTATTGGGATTTATTAACTGCCTTTATGAAGAGATTCACCCAAGGCGGTGTACGAAGGTACAGTTTAACATCAAACTTACAATTTTGTTAACAGTATAGCAATAGTAAAATGAACAAGTAGAAACATAAATACAGTGAAAGAGGAAAACTTGAAAACAGCAAATTGAAACCTAATAATAAGACAACCATGACACAGGCTCAAAAATATACACATTTAACAGCACTGAAATTCAAATAAGAGACACAATACGATACAAGCATATGGAGATTCTCCTCCATACCCACATGTAATCTAGTCCCCAATTGGTTTTGCACTTGTAGAGAGAGGGGGGGATAAGCAGTGACGTAGGAAGGGGGGGGCAGTGGGGCAGTCCGCCCTGGGTGCATGCCGCTGGGGGGGGTGTCGCCTCCGCTGGTTCACTGCTCTCTCTGCCCCAGAACAGGTTACTTCCTGTTCTGGGGCAGAGAGAGCAGGGAACCAGCGGAGCCGACGCAGCTCCCAGCGACATGCACTCTGGGCAGAGCGGCCCTCCCGCCCGTCCCCTTTGGTAAGAATGCGCTCGGGGGGGGGGGGGGGGTGCACCGTGGCGAACCACCCCGGGTATCAGCCGCCCTCGCTAGGGCACTGGGGATAAGAGTTCAACTGTTTATAGTAGAATTGGAAAAGGTACAGCGAAGGGCGACGAAAATGATAGTGGGGATGGGACAACTTTCCTATGAAGAGAGGCTGAGAAGGCTAGGGCTTTTCAGCTTGGAGAAGAGACGGCTGAGGGGAGATATGATAGAAGTGTATAAAATAATGAGTGGAATGGATCGGGTGGATGTGAAGCGACTGTTCACGCTATCCAAAAATACTAGGACTAGAGGGCATGAGTTGAAGCTACAGTGTGGTAAATTTAAAACGAATCGGAGAAAATTTTTCTTCACCCAACGTGTAATTAGACTCTGGAATTCATTGCCGGAGAACGTGGTACGGGCGGTTAGCTTGACGGAGTTTAAAAAGGGGTTAGATAGATTCCTAAAGGACAAGTCCATAGACCGCTATTAAATGGACTGGAAAAATTCCTCATTTTTAGGTATAACTTGTCTGGAATGTTTTTACGTTTGGGGAGCGTGCCAGGTGCCCTTGACCTGGATTGGCCACTGTCGGTGACAGGATGCTGGGCTAGATGGACCTTTGGTCTTTCCCAGTATGGCACTACTTATGTACTTATGTACTTATGTACTTATGTACTTATGTACTTATGTACTTATGTACTTATGTTTGTATGCATGTATGGCCCCTGTAAGGGATGATCAGGTCTCATCTCCTAATCTGCTGTTCTCAAGCATATTCATAGAATTTAAGTTCTGGTTACTATTCATGGCGATACTACAGAGCTCGGTTCATTCTTAAAATGTTTTAAGAGTATTTTAATATCCAATCTGAATAACAAATATCTGATTTTGAAATTCTTGTTTTCCAATCACCATGAAGACTCTTTCAACATTTTGCCCCTGGTCCCCCCCCCCAACCAATCCCCATACTTTGAAGTCATCTGTTACATGACAGACTATTACCCCCTCTCTGCTGAGCTGAGATAGTCGACAGGCAGGTTCCTTCACTTCCTCCCTTGATCCCATCTCCATCACTCACCACACTCCTCTATATCCGACAGTGATTCACGCTCCGAAGCCCCTTTCCCCTTCAGCCTCTGAAATGCAGAATCCAGATCCTTCTGCACCTACAACCAAGAGAAGAAAGCAGCCTATGAGAGAGGAAGCAATGAACTGCTCCTAAACACAGTACGAGAAAGATTTTTTTTTTAATTTTTAGAAGTCTTTATTGAGCAAAAAGAATATAACACAGAACATATATAACTCGGCTCATTACATCTTATTCCAGGTGAGCCCAACACGGCATTAAATAATAATATACATGGAATATCATATGGTGTTATTGGCCCCACCATAGTCACCTTGTGTACTTCATATTTTTAATCCAGTTTTATAAGTACAAGAAAGATTTAAGGGCCTTCGTGCAGACCAGTTTAAGCATCTGCTGAAACTACTATTACAATTATTTGATAACATCATTCAAACAATTTTTTTACGGAATGGGATGGAACCCTAATAGAAACCCCACGCCTTCTGTTGTAGAGGGTCTTTGGATTTTGAAATTTTAATTTAGTGCATGTCTTTTCTCAGACGGTGAATTACATTCAGGTACAGTAAGTATTTCCCTGTCCCGGGAGGTCTTACAATCTAACTTTGTACCTGAGGCAACGGAGGGTTTAATGGCTTGTCCAAGATCACAAGACCATAAGAATAACCACACTGGGTCAGACCAATGGTCCATCTAGCCCAGTACCCTGCTTCCAGCAGTGGCCAATCCAGGTCACAAGGAATTGCAGTGGAATTTCAGAACTGCCAAGGGACCCGATCTTTGAGAGGGAGATTTACACCATGCCCCCAGCATTGCCCAGCCACACCCCCACAGACCGCCCATTCCACCTCCTGGCTTCACCCTGACAGATCTCAGCTGTGGCACCAACAAGCCACTTCCCCCCCCCCCCCCCCCCCCCGGCAGCTGGAGACGCGTTAATAAGACGTCAGCCTATACTACATTATCTACAGTGGTGGGAGCAAACCTTACAAATAACAATAGAATATACACAATGGGGAAAAGCCATGGAGCATATGTTGTGGGTTTCTATATCTAGTTCAATGATAGAAAGCAGTTACAAAATATTATATCAGTGGTATTACACTCCTAAGCGATTGGTAAAAATGCGATTGGAGTGCAGGAGTGGCCTAGTGGTTAGGGTGGTGGACTTTGGTCCTGGGGAACTGAGTTGGATTCCCACTTCAGGCACAGGCAGCTCCTTGTGACTCTGGGCAAGTCACTTAACCCTCCATTGCCCCATGTAAGCCGCATTGAGCCTGTCATGAGTGGGAAAGTGCGGGGTACAAATGTAACAAAAATAAATAAAACAAAATGTATGGGCAGGGGTCTGACAAATGTTGGAGGGGCTGTGCTGCAGTGGGGGACATGCTTCATATTTGGTGGACATGTCCGAAAATTCAGCTTTATTGGGCAGAGTTGATTGATATGTTTATCCAAGTGACTGGAGTACGGTATCCTCAAAAACCGGAGATCTGTTTGCTACATGTCCGCCCCTTAGGGGTACGACTTTTAGACCTTCGGCTCACTTCAATATGGTTGGTGGCGGGAAAAATTATATTGGCTTCACAGTGGAAAAGCTTAGTGGCACCACCTGTGATAAAAGTAGTGTATAAGATGGACTCTCTCTATCAAATGTCTAAAATGACAGCTCTACGATCTGGACATGTAGCAAAGTTTAATATGCTATGGGAACGATACCGATCATGGAGACTAAAATCTAGCATAGACCTTGATGCCCCTAAGCTCATTGTTCCAAGGCTTTGAATGCTTCTGGACGTCTCTCTACTGACCTTCAATGTTTTCTAATTGCAAGATGGGGGGGAGGGGGGAATGAGGGAATATTTTGTGTGCTTTTTTGCATTGTTCAGTATTTAAGTTTATGAGATATGTTTAATACACTGTTGCTGTGTAATGACTTGATATCTATACAATACTTTCAATAAAAAAAGAAATTAAAAAAAAAAAAGGAAAAAAAAAAAACAAAACGTCATCACCTGCTGCCACAGGATAAGAGCTGTGAAATTTCCTCTCCCGCATCTGCTTACAGGAAGTGACATCACAGGAGGCGGACATGGCAGAGGAAAGGCTCTGGTCAGACCAACTAACAGCCAACCTGTTTACACTGTTGCATCTGCCAACCAGCTGTTGCCACTTTGGGAGGACTCTGGGAGGAAAGGACCAGTGTGGTGGGGAGATATGTGGAAGGAAATGCTGGACTCATGGGGGAGGGGGGGTTTGGCGGGTCAGGGATGAGGAAGGCAGATAGCAGGGGTGGAGAGCAGAGGGCAGCCCCTACCATTCGGCAGTTCTGGACATTCTGCCAGGCTCACTCAATGATAGCTAGAGCTAGGCCCCTGGCTCAGCAGCAGATCTTCGGTCCCCAGCAGGAGATGACCTGCAAAAGCAGGAATCTCCCGCTGGCAGGTCTGGGGTTTGAATCTGGCTTCCCTGTTGTTAGCCTGATGTTCTAACTATTAAGCTGCCCCTCCAACCTGCAACCTGATCCGATACTCTGTGTTAACAGAAACACCCCAAATAATGGTTGCAGAGGATGCTTTTCCTTTCTGCTCACTATACAAAAAAAACCCCCAATATTCAGATTCTAGTGCAGCCTCAGTAATAACAACAAACTCCCACCCTACCCAGGCACACTACGGTCTGTGCCCTGAAAATGGCAAGGACAAATCAAGTTCAAGTATACACATGCAATATCACATCATATGTTACACTGTGAGATTATCTTGGTGGGCAGACTGGATGGACCATGCAGGTCTTTATCTGCCATCATCTACTATGTTACTGTTACGTCTTAAGGGGTTCCAAAAGGCTTAGTCCACCCATCCTGCAGAACCAAGTTAGGACGCAAGCTGTACCCGTCTGTATGCTTGACAGTGGCTCTTCACGGGACATTCTGCACAAAGGGGGGCCTTCGGTGTGCACAGCAGAGCCCCCAACTCCATCAGAGCCTGGTTAAAGTCCCCAGGCCTTGCAGGATCCACCAGAGTATCAGCCAGAGCCCTGCCAGGAATAGAGGAGAGCATTGCATCACTCACCACAGAACCACATCTGCAAAATCTCCCCTACTCCAAACTAGGAGGAAGACAGGGGAGCCCGGGAGGGAAGGATGAGGGGCACCAAGAAAACATCTGAACAGAAACCTCACTGAGCAAGTGGGATGGAAACAATGATTTTGAATCTGGAAATAGAAACAAGTCAGACCACGATGCCGGGGGGCTCCTAATATTACAGAAATTGTGTCCAGTGAAGGAAATCAAAGCCCCTCAATTACAACTAATTATAGGTTATCAACATCTCTTGAGCCAGTGTGGATTTTTTCCCCTTCTACTGTCCCTCCCCCCCCCCCCCCCCCCCCCAATTTTTTTCTTCTGTAGGCATTCAGGGATTGTAGCCCTGCTCTTGGTGATGAAAAATAAATCCCAGAATACTTAGAAGCATGCATTTGAAAAAACCCTGTTTGGCCCACTGTGCCCCGATGGCCTGCAGTTAGTTCAGCAGCTCTGAAATGGAAGAGTAGGCCTAATGGACAGAGCAGAGGGCTGAGAACTAGGGAAACGGGTTCGAATCCCACTTACAGCCTTCATGAACTTGGGCAAGCCACTCCACTCCCCCTGCAATCCCTCTGGGGGTTGAAAAGTATCCACAGTACTTGAATGTAACTCACCTTGGGCTAAATCCAAACTCCCTTCCCCTTCCCCTGTAATTTCAGTCCTACCACATGCAAATGGAAGGCAGACGTCACCCTGGGCGTATGTTTACATTTCATTTCCCAGAATCCTTTGGGACATATTTGACTGTGCTGTGGCGAGTTGTATGCGTCATGGATACAAATTCAAACCTCACCACAGTGCTGTCATTACTGCCAGGCTGCTGGAGTCTGCTCCAATGCCCCTCACACGGCACAAAACACGGATCACGTTCCCATCCACAACTCCTGTTGCCTGCAACACAAAAAAGAGAAAATATGAATCCTATCCTTGGGGTTAACAGAGAACTTGGCCGATATGGTCTGCTGAATTTCATTCCTAGCCCAACGCCATCAACCCCAGTTCAAGTCGGGCTTTCCCTCACTTCCTCACAGCAGCTCTTGTGAGAAGCTCTTTCCATGACAAAAAAGTTCTTAAAACCTTTCTCCCTTCATCTAGCCCTTAGAGCCTCAGTTGTGGTCTCTTGTTCTGGAGCGTTCTTGCTTCTTGTGCATTCTTTCTAGTTTTGAGGTACAGTGGAACCCCGATATAATGCACCCTGCAATAATATAAATCTGCATATAATGCGATCATGCCTTGGCTCCTCCTCTTTTTTTTTTATACGTGCAGCTCCTTTTGCAACAAATCAGTTTTTGGTTCAATTGTGTTCATGTTCTATTGACCCTGCATTTAATGCAATGATATTTTATAGACACCAATCATAGTGTTATATCGAGGTTCCACTGTATCTGAGTGACTTTATTATAACCCAACTCCTCTGTCCTCAGCCCACCTGTTTCTTAGTCCTTTCTGACTATCTCCTGCCTCTTCTCTTCCTGATTGGATTTTTCCTGGTCTTCTTTTATTTTGTAAATTGCCTTGATATGGTTTTATGTAGACAGTGTATCAGTTCAACGAACTAAGTAATACAGAGAAAGAGTTCACAGATTAGGAAGCGGGAGAGACAGACAAAAACTGAACTAGAAACTCCAAAAAAGCAGACTCTGAAGAAAGAGAAAGGCATTTCATACGAACATAAGCGTTGCCATACTGGGACAGACCGAAGGTCCATCAAGCCCCAGCATCCTGTTTCCAACAGTGGCCAATCCAGGTCACAAGTACCTGGCAAGATCCCAAAACAGTACCATACATTTTATGCTGTTTATCCTAGAAATAAAAGTGGATTTTCCCAAGACCATCTTAATAATGGCTTATGGACTTTTCTTTTAGGAAGCTATCCAAGCCTTTTTAAAACCCCGTTAAGCTAACTGCTTTCACCACATTCTCTGGCAACGAATTCCAGAATTTAATTACACGTTGAGTGAAGAAATATTTTCTCTGATTTGTTTTAAATGTACTACTTTGTAGCTTCATCGCGTGCCCCCTAGTCCTGGTATTTTTGGAAAAAAGTAAACAAGTGATTCATGTTGCATTGAGTGAAAAACAGGGACAGCAGAGGAACCCAGATCCCAAAACTAACAGAAAATCAAAGACTTCCCGCAAAAGAATGTGCAGGAAAACTGTGTATAATCCTAGCAGTAAAATCTGCTGTATCCTGCCACCAGGTAAGAAATATAGTCTGGTTACTTCTCTTATGTAATTCTCTTTTTTCACCACTTCAGGTTATTACTTTAGAAATTCCCAGACCAAGAACATTTCTTCAGCAGCTGGACTATCCTTCCAAGGAAAAAGAAAGCCCCCTTCTGCCCACCACACCTATCTGCAGGCGCCGAGCTCCACAACTCTCACCTGTCCCTATGTTTACCCCCTGCCAACCTGTCCGTATGCGATGGAAGCAATGGCTCCTGCTGTGTAACGCCCTACTCCGGGCAGCAGCTTCTGCAGTTCCACAGCCGTCCGTGGCATCTCTCCGTTCAACTGAGACACGACCTAGAGAAAAAGACAAGAAAAAAACAAAAGAGAATTCAGGTCCGAACCATCATTCTTCCCAGCCCAGTGCTTCCTCCCCTTCTGTGTGCCTGGAACACACCCCTGCTCCTCCCCCAAGGGGACTAAAGACACTTTACCCTGTCCCCGTCCAGTCTGGGTACTAAGGTTCCAAAGCACAAGTGTATTTCCTGCATTTAACTCCACGGACAAGGGCATCAGTGCATCATGTCACGTCTTCAAGGCCACCACAGATATGAGAAACATTTTGCATTATTGCTGATGACACAAAGTTATTCAAAGTCGTTAAATCGCGACAGGGTTGTGAAAAATTACAAGAGGACCTTACGAGACTGGGAGACTGGGCGGCTAAATGGCAGATGACGTTTAATGTGAGCAAGTGCAAGGTGATGCATGTGGGAAAAAAGAACCCGAATTATAGCTACGCCATGCAAGGTTCCACATTAGGAGTTACGGACCAAGAAAGGGATCTGGGTGTCGTCGTCGATAACACACTGAAACCTTCTGCTCAGTGTGCTGCTGCGGCTAGGAAAGCGAATAGAATGTTGGGTATTAGTAGGAAAGGTATGGAAAACAGGTGTGAGGATGTTATAATGCCGTTGTATCGCTCCATGGTGCGACCGCACCTTGAGTATTGTGTTTAATTCTGGTCGCCGCATCTCAAGAAAGATATAATGGAATTGGAAAAGGTGCAGTGAAGGGCGACTAAAATGATAGCGGGGATGGGACGACTTCCCTATGAAGAAAGACTAAGGACGCTAGGGCTATACAGCTTGGAGAAGAGACGGCTGAGGGGAGACATGATAGAGGTATATAAAATAATGAGTGGAGTGGAACAGGTGGATGTGAAGCGTCTGTTCACGCTTTCCAAAAATACTAGGACTAGGGGGCATGCAATGAAACTACAGTGTAGTAAATTTAAAACAAATCGGAGAAAATTTTTCTTCACCCAACGTGTAATTAAACTCTGGAATTCGTTGCCGGAGAAAGTGGTGAAGGCGGTTAGCTTAGCAGAGTTTAAAAAGGGGTTGGACGGTTTCCTAAAGGACAAGTCCATAAACCACTACTAACTGGGAAAAATCCACAATTCAGGGAATAACATGTATAAAATGTTTGTACGTTTGGGAAGCTCGCCAGGTGCCCTTGGCCTGGATTGGCCGCTGTCGTGGACAGGAAGCTGGGCTCGATGGACCCTTGGTCTTTTCCCAGTGTGGCATTACTTATGTACTTATGTCCTCTACTTGGCTCACTTTTATTACATAGAGCAGTGATTTAACCTATTGTGATGTCATAGTGGCTCATTCCACCAATAAGAGCCAACCTCATTAGTGATGTCACAATGGCTTGATTGTATAGAATGTTTGTACGTTTGGGAAGCTCGCCAGGTGCCCTTGGACAGGATGCTGGGCTCGATGGACCCTTGGTCTTTTCCCACTGTGGCATTACTTATGTACTTATGTCCTCTACTTGGCTCACTTTTATTACATAGAGCAGTGATTTAACCTATTGTGATGTCATAGTGGCTCATTCCACCAATAAGAGCCAACCTCATTAGTGATGTCACAATGGCTTGATTGTATAGAACGTTTGTACGTTTGGGAAGCTTGCCAGGTGCCCTTGGCCTGGATTGGCCGCTGTCATGGACAGGACGCTGGGCTCGATGGACCCTTGGTCTTTTCCCACTGTGGCATTACTTATGTACTTATGTCCTCTACTTGGCTCACTTTTATTACATAGAGCAGTGATTTAACCTATTGTGATGTCATAGTGGCTCATTCCACCAATAAGAGCCAACCTCATTAGTGATGTCACAATGGCTTGATTGTATAGAACGTTTGTACGTTTGGGAAGCTTGCCAGGTGCCCTTGGCCTGGATTGGCCGCTGTCGTGGACAGGATGCTGGGCTCGATGGACCCTTGGTCTTTTCCCAGTGTGGCATTACTTATGTACTTATGTACAGTGGTGGAAATAAGTATTTGATCCCTTGCTGATTTTGTAAGTTTGCCCACTGACAAAGACATGAGCAGCCCATAATTGAAGGGTAGGTTATTGGTAACAGTGAGAGATAGCACATCACAAATTAAATCCGGAAAATCACATTGTGGAAAGTATATGAATTTATTTGCATTCTGCAGAGGGAAATAAGTATTTAATCCCTCTGGCAAACAAGACCTAATACTTGGTGGCAAAACCCTTGTTGGCAAGCACAGCGGTCAGACGTCTTCTGTAGTTGATGATGAGGTTTGCACACATGTCAGGAGGAATTTTGGTCCACTCCTCTTTGCAGATCATCTCTAAATCATTAAGAGTTCTGGGCTGTCGCTTGGCAACTCGCAGCTTCAGCTCCCTCCATAAGTTTTCAATGGGATTAAGGTCTGGTGACTGGCTAGGCCACTCCATGACCCTAATGTGCTTCTTCCTGAGCCACTCCTTTGTTGCCTTGGCTGTATGTTTTGGGTCATTGTCGTGCTGGAAGACCCAGCCACGACCCATTTTTAAGGCCCTGGCGGAGGGAAGGAGGTTGTCACTCAGAATTGTACGGTACATGGCCCCATCCATTCTCCCATTGATGCGGTGAAGTAGTCCTGTGCCCTTAGCAGAGAAACACCCCCAAAACATAACATTTCCACCTCCATGCTTGACAGTGGGGACGGTGTTCTTTGGGTCATAGGCAGCATTTCTCTTCCTCCAAACACGGCGAGTTGAGTTCATGCCAAAGAGCTCAATTTTTGTCTCATCTGACCACAGCACCTTCTCCCAATCACTCTCGGCATCATCCAGGTGTTCACTGGCAAACTTCAGACGGGCCGTCACATGTGCCTTCCGGAGCAGGGGGACCTTGCGGGCACTGCAGGATTGCAATCCGTTATGTCGTAATGTGTTACCAATGGTTTTCGTGGTGACAGTGGTCCCAGCTGCCTTGAGATCATTGACAAGTTCCCCCCTTGTAGTTGTAGGCTGATTTCTAACCTTCCTCATGATCAAGGATACCCCACGAGGTGAGATTTTGCGTGGAGCCCCAGATCTTTGTCGATTGACAGTCATTTTGTACTTCTTCCATTTTCTTACTATGGCACCAACAGTTGTCTCCTTCTCGCCCAGCGTCTTACTGATGGTTTTGTAGCCCATTCCAGCCTTGTGCAGGTGTATGATCTTGTCCCTGACATCCTTAGACAGCTCCTTGCTCTTGGCCATTTTGTAGAGGTTAGAGTCTGACTGATTCACTGAGTCTGTGGACAGGTGTCTTTCATACAGGTGACCATTGCCGACAGCTGTCTGTCATGCAGGTAACGAGTTGATTTGGAGCATCTACCTGGTCTGTAGGGGCCAGATCTCTTACTGGTTGGTGGGGGATCAAATACTTATTTCCCTCTGCAGAATGCAAATAAATTCATATACTTTCCACAATGTGATTTTCCGGATTTAATTTGTGATGTGCTATCTCTCACTGTTACCAATAACCTACCCTTCAATTATGGGCTGCTCATGTCTTTGTCAGTGGGCAAACTTACAAAATCAGCAAGGGATCAAATACTTATTTCCACCACTGTATGTGTTTGGGAATGAAAGGTAACCACTGACTTTTCTGGGTTACAGGCCAAGTTTCCACTCTAAGCCCCGTTTTCTTGCTTCTTTTAAATGGAGAAAGTGAAGTGGGGGGCAGTTATCATTGATTCAGTCTGGGGAATACAAAGAAGGAATGCAAATAGAGATTTAAATGGAGAAATAACTAAGAAATCTCAGCAGATTCCATGAAGTAGATCTATTTCCAATAGTTTATTTTCCCCGAGTCTACCTGTTTATTTTTTCTGGACTTTTCCTCCAGGAATTTGTCCAATCCCCTTTGTAACTCCACTAAGTTGACCCGCCTTAACCACATCCTCCAACAACATTCCACAGCTTAAGTACTGTATTTAAAAAAAAACAAAACTCAAACCTTTCTAAGATTTGTTTTCAATCTGCTGGTCGTTAGTTTCATGGAGTGTCCTGTGTTTTTTTTGTCCCATTTGACAGGTTAAACAACTTTCCCCTATTCCATCCCTCTCATAATGCATCACATCCCTTCTCAATCGTCTTTCCTCCAAGTTGTAGAGTCTTAACCTGTTTAGTCTTTCTTCATAAGGGAGCTGGTCCAGCCCCTTTATCGTTTTTTGTTGCCCTTCTCAGAATCTTTTCTAGTTGTACTATATCCTTTTTGATGCGTCTCCAGGGGCTTCTGCCCAAGAGAGAAGGGTTAGGGCAGCTGTTGTAGTTGGTGATCCGATCATTAGTCATGTAGATAGCTGGGTGGCTGCTGGACGCGAGGATCACTTGGTTACTTGCTTGCCTGGTGCAAAGGTGGTGGACCTCACATCTCACCTGGATAAGATTTTAGACAGTGCTGGGGACGAGCCTGTTGTCTTGGTACATGTGGATACCAATGACATAGGAATATCTGGGAAGGAGTTTCTGGAAGCCAAATTTAGGCTCTTCCAGATCCTCCAGGGTACCATTATCAGTAATGCTCCCATTCCACGTGCAGGACCTAAGAACCAGGCAGAGCTCCGAAGTCTCAATGCAGGGGTAGGAAGGATTTACATTTGTTAGGAACTGGGCAACGTTCTGGGGAAGGAGGAGCCTGTTCTAAAAAGGATGGACTTCACCTTAACCGGGATGGAACCAGGCTGCTGGCACTAACATTTAAAAGGGAGATAGAGCAGCTTTTAAAGTAGAATTTTGGGAGGGGGGGGGGGAGCGCATGGTTTGGAGTGAGGTATCCTTGAAGGCTACTATTATCACAGGACATTTAGGGAATACCAAAAGAGAGGTTTCAACAAAGGTGAAAGAAAGCGGGAAGTGTTTAAGGGTAGAACAGTGCAAAGGTTGCAAATTATCCCCGTCAACGGCTAAGCAGCTTGTAGATGCAAGAAAAACACACACTTTGAAGTGTCTGTATACAAAGTGGAGGAGTGGCCTAGTGGTTAGGGTGGTGGACTTTGGTCCTGGGGAACTGAGTTTGATTCCCACTTCAGGCACAGGCAGCTCCTTGTGACTCTGGGCAAGTCACTTAACCCTCCATTGCCGCATTGAGCCTGCCTTGAGTGGGAAAGCGCGGGGTACAAATGTAATAAAAATACATAGAAATATCAATAGAAATCAAACAAAATAAAACATGGAAAAGAAAATAAGATACCTTTTTTATTGGACATAACTTAATACATTTCTTGATTAGCTTTCGAAGGTTGCCCTTCTTCGTCAGATCAGAAATAAGCAAATGTGGTAGCAGATAGTATATATAAGTGAAACATCCAAGCATTACTTTGACAGTCTGACAGGGTGGGTGTGGGTAGGTGACACAGACAGATGCAGCTACCTCCACAACTCCAGCTTCCACCCTTCACATACAAAAAGATCCATTATTTACAGCCAAGCTACAGGATACCACCGTATCTGCTCGGACCCAGGGGATAGAGACAGACACCTTGAAACCCTGACTGCATCCTTCAAACAGAAAGGCTACAACCCCAAAATAATCTCCAAGAATATTGCCTCCTCCCTCAAAACACCCAGGGAAAATCTGCTACAGTACAAAGAAAAAAAAGCCACAGACAGAATCCCCCTTGTAGTGACATACAATCCAGAGCTGGAAAAACTGAGGAAAATCATAAGAGATCTACAACCTATACTCCAGGAGGATGAATTACTGAAAGAGATATTCCCATCCCCACCAGTACTGGCCTTCCGACAGCCACCCAACTTAAAACACAAGCTAATCAGAAGTAAACTCCCAAAACAGACTGAAAAGGAAAAGAAGGGCACATTTCCCTGCAATATATCCAGCTGCAAGCTATGCCAAAACATTTCACAGGACCCCACAGTCATTCACAAAGGAAAAATATTCAACATAAAGGAATCTTTCACATGCTTATCTTCCAATGTGGTATATATCATTCTGTGTAAAAAATGTAACGAAGGATGCTATATTGGAGAAACAGGCCAGATGCTTAAGACAAGATTTAATCTACATAGACATCACATGAAAATAGCCGGTGCCAGTCAGGCCCCCACCCCTGTGGGCCAACACTTTACAAGACCGGAACACTGTACCAGTGATTTCATAGTAAGAATCCTGAAAGGTAACTTTAAAACAATATAGGAACGTAAGACCTTTGAAGTCAGAATGATTGAATATTTTGACACCCAACAGACAGGACTTAAGAAGGACCTGGGTTTTCTAGCCCATTATAAACCATAAAGTTGTATTTCTCTGTTTATCACCCTTCTCTCACCTACCCACACCCATCCTGTTAGATTATCAATGAAATGCTTTGATGTCCCCATGCATACCCCCACCCTCCCAGACTGTCAAAGTAATGCTTGGATGTCTCACTCATATATACTATCTGCTACCTCATTTGCTTATTACCGATCTGAGGAAGAAGGGCAACCTTCGAAAGCTAATCAAGAAATGTATTAAGTTATGTCCAATAAAAAAGGTATCATCTTATTTTCTTTTCCATGTTTTATTTTGTTTGATTTCTATTGATAACCTATAAGGTTACCAGAATGTGGGAGGTGCTTTTTATAACCAATGATTTAGCATTTCTTCCCTACTATGACTATGTAGGGTAACATCCATGAGGTTATTTAAACTTTCGTTTGATTCCGTCCTCTATGTACCAATCCTCTTTGTTTATCTCACACATTTTTGCATTCTGCTACTGTTTTCATCTCCACCACCTCCACTGGGAGGCTACTCCAGGCATCTACCACCCTCTCCATAAAAAAAGTATTTCCTGATGTTACCCCTAAGTCTACCACTCTGAACCTTAGTTCCTGTCCTCTAGTTCTACTGTTCCCGGCTCTGGAAACCATCTGTCTCTACATTGATACCATTCAAGTACCTAAACATCTGTATCTAATCTCCTTTCCTCTAGGGAATACACCTTCAGGTCTTCAAGCTTCTTCTCATACAAACCCCATACCATTTTCATCACCTTCCTCTGAAGAACTTCAAATCTTTTTTCGTTAGCGAGCTAATGGCCTCCGGAACTAACAAAATACTCCAAGTGGGTACAGGGGCATTAACACCTCCTTTCTTCTGTGCAGCCTAACATCCTTCTGCCTAGGCCACCACCTTGTCACATCATTTTGCAATTCTGAGATCCTCAGACACTATCACCCCTATGTCCCACTCCCTGTCTGTCCATATCAGCCTCTCTCTCCCTAGTATGTACAGCTCCTTTGGATTTCTACACCCCGGGTACATCACTCTACACTTCTTCACGTTAAAAGACGCATAACTGTGTCCCACTGTAGAGAGGTTGAGTGTTTTTCCCTTAATGCCGTTTCACTTTTTCTACTATAACAATGACGGCTTTATTATGATTTCATAAAATTAAATAAATCGATGCACACAGCTTCTTTTTTCTGATTTGAAGGGATCGCATACTGTGATGCTAAATTTTGTCTGCATTATTATTCAGGAATATAAAAAAAACACACAACATTTTGGGATAATTTGTTAACATGAAGGATAGAAACCTTTCATCATATAACTGGACTAATACACTTTGGGGTGTGACACACCTTTATTAAGTTAACAAAAATATATTTATCCATTGATGCTATTGTAGCTGCTTAACCATTACATAGATTAGGCACTTGGTGGGGGGGGGGGGGGGTAGGAAAGAACAGCTGCAGGTCAAAGCACAAGATCCCAACAGTCACATCAGCTTAGAGAATCATCAACACCTTGCAGATGAGTTCACCAAGAAAGAAAGAAAGAAAAAAAAAAAGTTTATTAAAAGAGAAGGGTCTGACATTACCTGCTGGGCTCCTTGGTGTAGTCGCTTCCCTCGCGCATAGTAGCCCAGTCCAGCCCACATCTGGTTCACTTCCTGGCAACAAAGAAAACAAGACGTCAGGTCTTCGGACTTCCCCTAACCCAAGTGCCAGTGAGCAAAATGTCAACGCTCCCTAGCTATCTGGAGAAGTAAGTATGGATGGACAGACAGACATGTTTGAAAGCTTCAAAGGAGATTCATGTAAACATCTGAAACCAATGTGCTTTCAAATCATACCTATGCTCTGTTGAAATATTACAGGCTGGGTCTCATCTCAACCGAGGTGAGTGGTAGAATAGCGCGGGATACACACTCTTAAATAAATAAAACCAAGTACGTAGGGGAAGTTTCAAATGTATGTAAATCAGCAGAAGTCTCACGGAATGAGGTTATTTGGATTTGATTGTAGCATATTTGTATTTAAACCTGACCCCATGCGAGGCCACCGGGAAAGCGTTTTCGTTCTTTCAAACCCTATGGAATGTTGGAAAGGAATTCTACATAAAGGGTTGAGAATGTCTCTCTGTTTATCTGTGGTTACAATCAAAGTGTATTACATATTCTATACAGGTACTTATTTTGTACCTGGAGCGACTGAGAGTTAAGTGACTTTCCCAGAGTCCCAGGGAGCTGAAAGTGGGAAGTGAACCCAGTTCCCCAGGATCAAAGCCCGCTGCACTAACGACTAGGCTACTCCTCCATTCCATAGGAGAGCTCATTTCAAACTGCCTCACACCTTTCTCTACTCTCTTGCCGACAGACACAGAGAAAATTAGGTGACATAAAGCCTCCCTCTCAAAAAAAACAAAACAAAAAGGACCAATACGTTTCCACGGCAGAAGAAGTTCCAGCTTTTGCAGCAAAACAACCGTGGTGGGAGCTGAACGTGTGACTGGAGCACAGTTGGCAGGGGAAAACGAAAAGGGTTTCTTTTTATGTATTTATTATTTGGTCAAGTTATCAAGTGCAGCTGATGGAGGGGGTAGAGCTGCTGCCGGATGAGGCACAAGGATTAGGAAGCCTTAGAATAAAGGAGTAATTATTCAGCCCCCCCCCCCCCCCCCCACCTCCTGCCCAGTTAAATCACTCTGACCCCATAGATATGTAGATACAGACAGAGATATCACTTAGCAATGCGCTTTGAAATCGTCAGTCAGGTCCCGGCCTGGGTCTTACCTCCAGTGATGCCTTTGCCAGGGCCTCCAATGTGGACCATTTCTAGGTTAGAGAGGACGCAAATCAGTTATTTATTTGTATCCCGCCTTAATCCAAAGCGGGTAACAATTAAAACACACATAAAATCTTAAAAACTAGACAGATCACAAGCAGATTTCATCATAAAAATTGTTACTCACAATCACTTAAACATTTGAAAATATTTCTCCATAAAAGCCTTCAAAAAATAAAGGTCTTCAAGAACTTTTTGACAATCGAGAAGGTGCATTAATGTCCGTTACTACATGTCCAGCATATAAGCAAGTGTTTCTCCACATTACAGAAGGAACTAGGATGGACAGAAATGTAAAAGTTCCCACAAAACTGAAGAAGAATCTCTCTGCAGCTGACTAAACAAATATCTTGTGGTTTGGCAATACTCTGGATGGTGTCCCTATGACAAACCTTGTTAAGCAGCTTTTACTGCCTTCTCTGGGACATGTTACGTCTATCCCTGAAGAGCCACCTCATAAGTACATAAGTATTGCCATACTGGGAAAGACCAAAGGTCCATCGAGCTCAGCATCCTGTTTCCAACAGTGGCCAATCCAGGTCACAAATACCCGGCAAGATCCCAAAAATGTACAAAACATTTTATACTGCTTATCCCAGAAATAGTGGATTTTCCCCAAGTCCATTTAATAACGGTCTATGGACTTTTCCTTTAGGAAGCCGTCCAAACCTTTTTTAAACTCTGCTAACCTAACCGCCTTTACCACATTCTCTGGCAACAAATTCCAGAGTTTAATTACACGTTGAGTGAAGAAAATTTTTCTCCGATTCGTTTTAAATTTACTACATTATAGCTTCATCGCATGCCCCCTTGTCCTAGTATTGTTGGAAAGCGTAAACAGACGCTTCACATCTACCCGTTCAACTCCACTCATTATTTTATAGACCTCTATCGTATCTCCCCTCAGCCGCCTTTTCTCCAAGCTGAAGAGCCCCAACCGCTTTACCCTTTCCTCATAGGAAAGTCGTCCCATCCCATTTATCATTTTCGTCGCCCTTCTCTGCACCTTTTCTAATTCCACTATATCTTTTTTGAGATGCGGCGACCAGAATTGAACACAATATTCTGTACTTAATACCTGGTTGTGTTTTCCTGTCCTTGTCTGTTCTGGAAAAAGTCACCCCTTCCTCTACCTCTGCCACGTATTAAGTACAGTATATAACCTCTCAAATAGAGAATTGACTGATACTGAGAAGAAGGTTCTTAGCAAAGGCTTGTCATTTATACCTACACCAAGATACGACGCATTCAAGACTAGAGTGGAATTTTTTTAATTCATACGAAAATTAAAAATAATTGAATTTTTTTCTAAAAAACCATCAGAATGTAGTGACCATTCAATCGTTAAAACCAATAGTAAATGGCTTCCACCTGGTAATACTCATCATTTGATTGAAACCTATGAAACTGTAGTACTTAAAGAAATAACAGCATTAGAAAAACAAGATAAAAAAAAAAGAATGTACTATAACCTGACTAAAGAAGAAAATGCTGCGATTAAGGATCTACAAAAAGATCATAGCATTGTTATCAAACCGGCAGATAAAGGTGGAGCCATAGTCATTATGAATAGGGAAGATTATATTTGTGAAGTTAATAGACAACTTAATGACACTACCTTCTATAAACTTTTAGCAAGAAATCCTACAGAAAACATTCAGAAAGAAATTTCCACATTAGTCAAAATAGGCAGAGAAGCAAAATATCTAACAGAAAAGGAAGCCAATTTTCTAATAGCGAAAGAACCTGTGATACCGACAATATACATTTTACCCAAGATACATAAATCTCTGTCCAAACCCCCAGACAGACCTATTGTGTCGGCTTCTGGCTCACTTTTAGAACCATTGTCCATTTTCACTGATAAATTCTTACGTCCTCTGGTCTATAAGATTCCATCATACATACGAGACTCAGCAGATATGATCAATACACTTGAAACAATTCTACCAAGTGAAGACATGCTCTTAGTGACTCTCGATGTAGAGAGTCTCTATACCAACATTCCACAGGAAGAATCCATTGAAATTATCAAAGAACAATTACTTGAACAGAATACATTATCCAGGTTTCCAGTGCAATACATTATTGAATTGGCTACGATAGCACTCACCAAAAACTTTTTTTCATTCAAGGGTAAGTTCTACCATCAGATTAAGGGAACAGCTATGGGTGCAACTTTCACACCCTCTATTGCAAATCTATATGTAGCAGGTTTTGAGAAGAAATTTTTACCAGGAAATAAATATATGGCAAATGTATTTTTGTGGAAAAGATGCATAGATGATATCCTTATGATCTGGAAGGGAACAGAAAGTGATTTAAAAGATTTGCACAATTGGATAAATACCCTAGATACTAATCTCAAATTCCAAATGAACTACAATAACAAAACCATTCCCTTCCTGGACATTAATATATGTATCAAACAGAATAAATTTGTTACAGATGTTTATCGAAAACCCACCGATGTTAACAAATATTTACACTATGAAAGTTGTCACAGTAAAAGTCTGAAAACTAATCTACCCTACAGTCAATTTCTGAGACTAAGACGATTGTGCTCAGACTTGGAAACTCATGCATACAGATCCAAAGACATGTCCAGAAGATTTATAGAAAAGGGCTATCCACGAAAATGTATAAGAGAAGGCTTTCAGAAAGCCTCAAAATTCACAAGGGAAGCATTACTTAGGCCAAGCCGTAAAACAAATGAGGAAAAGATTGTATGCACATTACCTTTCACTAACATGTCTTATTCCATTGTCAGTATAATTAGGAAACATTGGCACTTACTGGAAAATTTAAAAATATTTGACCAAAAAAAAAAACTTATTGTTGCATACAAACGAGAGAAGAATCTGAGAGATCTTCTCGTTCCATCCACATTACCGAATATAGTTGCACCACTAAGTAATCTTCCTAAAGGCCATTTTCGATGTGGTAAATGTTCTGTTTGTAATGTGAATATTAAGACTAAAAATTTGTTTATACAATCAGCAAACAAGGAAATTAATTTGCAACATTTTTCTAACTGTCAAACAAGGAAAGTGATATATATCGCTATATGTCCCTGCAAACTAGCCTACATAGGCAAAACTAAGAGGAAACTCAATACTAGAATTATAGAACAAATCATTAGAAAAACCACTAGTAGAGCACTCACTGGTCTTAGGTCATAAGTTTGATGAGTATAAATTCTGTGTGATTTTTGTATATAAGAACAAGTGGAGAGGGGGCTCAGTAGACACATATTTGTTACGGAAAGAGCAAGAATTTATTTATAATTTAAACACCCTCCATCCACATGGCTTAAATGCTGATACAGACTTGTCCGTTTTTTTATGAGTCCTATTTTTAATAGCCTTTTCTATGATCATACGCCGTTCTACAGGTGTGCCAATTAAAAATGAGAGGGGCATCTAAGACACTCACCATACATTCAGTCTGCCCCTTCCCCCCCCCTTTTTTGCCATCATTTCTTATCATTATTTTTCATCTATCCACTAATCCTTTTTTTGATCTTTTACTGACACCATTGTTGGTCACCAGATCTATTGATGCCATTTTTCGGCACCTAGATTCACGTTTATTTATTCATTTTTTTATTGTTTCCTTATACATTTTCGATATTTTTAGTTCCACTATTCACCGTACTATCCTGTCATTCACTTTATCACAAATCGGGTGTGACAATCGGTCCGTCGATAATGATATAAATTCACTTTGTGCCACTTTGATTTTTTATTAACTACTGAGTACTAACTACTAAATATCTACTGGATTTCACAGACTTTAATGCTCTAATAGTGACAGGTCTTTGCTTATTTATTTATCTATTCAGACGTTGTTAGTATTAGTGATGCTTTTGACCCTCTGCGTTCCGATTCGTTGGTCACTTGACCTTTTAGTTTTCTTTTAGAACATAGAAAAGAAACACTTATAGAAAGGAAATATTCTGTTTCGGTCATCCCTTTTATAAAACGAGCTTCCTGTAAAAGTTTGATATACAATTATCGTGACGTCACCAGCTGCAAAACTAATCTATTTACTACATTTCTTTAACATTCATTATTTTGCACGGCCCACCTCTTCATTAACTGTCACCAAATGTACTCTTTTAAGCGGCTTTTTTAATACATTTTTAATATAAAATATTGCGGGACCGCCACATCTTTAAGCCTGACCTTTGACCTTCTATTTCCTGTTTAAAACTTCCTTTGTTTGCCTTCGGCGTTTTTTTCAGCGACCTCAGAGATACGTGACGGTAGCACTGGCTCTACGTAAGTAGCACTAATTTTTTAAAACTTCTGCAACGGTTAGCATCAAAATGGTTTTAAAAATATGAAAGATGTCACGATCGATTCCTTTATGAGAAGAATGACGCTATCGATCTTATGCAAGTAACATTTCTATTTCAGCAATTTCTCTATAGCAAACATTAAATGATTTTAAAAGTATGAAAGATGTCACTATCCATTCCCTTATGAGAAGAACATAGAATGACGCTATTGACAACGCATACATATTATCATTTTGCCTTCTTTGTTGTGAGTCTAGAACAATTTTTAAATTCAATTTTTTGATCCAACTTCTTTATTGCATTAGCAGATAACACTGATGTTTATCAAAAAAAATTCTTTTAAATACAAAATTCCTTTTTATCTTGTAGCTATTGACAGGACATTCTCAATACGCCTCATATTTGGCAGCAAAGGACTCTTGTATAGGTGGGTGTCTTAACCTCTGTTTGCCTGTTATTACATGTGCAGATAAATCACTATAATTATAGGATATAGCTGTTCTTTTTATTATTTGATTTTAATTTTTGTTCTTTTATTAATATTCAATATAATTTGAAATGATGTTATCTATCCATCTATATATGTATTTTCCAAACAACAGGTTTTTTATATAGAGCATGTTTTGGTATGTATCATTCTAGATTTATGTATGTACATTTATATAGACGATATATTTGTTGTATGTGCATATACATGTATGTGTGTATATATATATATATATATATATATATATATATATATATATATATATATATATATATTATATATGTTATTTTATATATATGTTTTTTGATATTATAACAGACAATTTATATATGTTTTTTTATAGCCCCTGAAGCAGCCCAGTTGGGCGAAACACGGCGTGTGTCAGGCTGTTTGTATTTATATAAGAATTGTTATATTGTTTGAAATAAATTACATTTTTCTTTTTACACGATCTGCTCTTTTTTTGCTTTCCACCTTGGTCTTTAAGTCCCTAAATAGTTTGGGTTCTGTTCACTATGACTTGTTGAATTGTTCTATTTTTCTCAGACAACCAGAAGATAGAAATCCTTTTCTGTACCCAACTGTTAGACACATAACTTCAAAACGTAACCATGAACGTTCCTACTCACATCAGGTTACCTATGGTTAATTTTGCAAAAATCTGAAAACATTTTTATTTCAGGAATATCTAGTAGTAAATGTTATCTATGATGTGGTTATTTTATACTGATCTGTGCAAATGCATTTATGATTACTTTACTGTATGTTTGAGCAATGTTATTGTTCACCGCTTCAGACCCATTTGAGGAATTTAGCAGTACGTTGTGCAAGATTAGAGTACCAGCTCCATCTCTGGCCGTCTTCAAATCTAAGCTAAAAGCCCACCTTTTTGATGCTGCTTTTAACTCCTAACCCTTATTCACTTGTTCAGAACCCTTATTTTATCATCCTCACTTTAATATTTCCTTATCTGTTGTTTGTCTGTCCTAATTAGATTGTAAGCTCTGTCGAGCAGGGACTGTCTCTTCATGTTCAAGTGTACAGCACTGCGTATGTCTAGTAGCGCTACAGAAATGATAAGTAGTAGTAGTAGTAGTCTTTGGGATTTTGGAATGTTGATACTCTTTGGGATTCCGCACAGAATCTTGCTACTGTGGGATTCCGGAATCTTGCTACTCTTTGTCCTTATCTCTTGTTTGTCCTGTTTGTCTGTCCTAATTAGATTGTAAGCTCTGTCGAGCAGGGACTGTCTCTTCATGTTCAAGTGTACAGAGCTGCGTACGTCTAGTAGCGCTATAGAAATAAGTAGTAGTAGTAGTAGAGAGCTTCCCCAGGAACAGGACACACTAAATCCTGCATCTACATCAAAACCTCATGAGTCAAGAGAGGCAGCAGCAGTGAGGCTGGGAGGAGGCATCGAGCCGTGATCACACCTCTCACTGAAAGCAGACATCGCGCATCACTTACCTTCATCCACCTGTTGTAATAATCGATAACTGTGGCAACCTGCGTCTGCTGCAGCATCACTTCCGATACCCAAACTGTGGCCAGAGAAAACATGAAAGATCCCTGAATGCTAGACAAGGCTTTGCAGTCATGCTATGGGAGCCCCAAGACTTTCCACCCCAGAGTACAAAGACTCCTTTTCAACTTGCCCCTGCCCTTCACCCCCATGGTATGGAAGCCATGTGAAACCCTCCCACTCTGAGAGCATACGCTGAGTTTTCTACCCCAATGCCATTAAGAGCACACGGAGGTAGTTTATTGAGGTGAACTGTCTCTCATTTAACACTGTCAGAGGGATAGATCTTCTCGTTCTGAAAAGCATGTTCCTTCAAAATAAGGCAAAATGCATTCCTGGCTTCTTACAGAAGACTCCAGATATTGTTGTATCACAGAGCCCTGGCTCTCTGAAGCTGATTTAGTTATTCTGATTCAAATTTCTGGATCTCATAGAAAAATGCAAGCAGATAAAGACCATGTGGCCTATCCAGTTTGCCCAAACATGCCATCTACTCTCCCTATCACTCCCTTAGAGATCTATGTACTTGTCCCTAGCTTTCTTGAATTCAAATACTGTTTTTATCTCTAACACCTCCACCAGGAGGCCGTTCCACAAATTCACCACTCTTTCCTCTTTCTGTGAAGAAATATTTCCTCAAGTTACTTCTGAGTCTATCCCGAGTCTATCCCCTTTCACCTTCATCCTATGCCCCTCGTTCCAGAGCTTCCTTTCAACTGAAAGAGACTCACCTCCTGTGCATTTATGCCGCAGAGGTATTTCAACATCCATCATATCTCCCCTCTCCCACCTTTCTTCCAAAGTGTACATATTGAGATCTTGGTCCCCTTACCTGCATATGCTCTTCTGTTCACATTGGATTCTGCTGAGGCCTTAAAGGAAAGCAGAAAAGACACACTGAATACTATTGAGGAGCCAGAACCCCACAGACCCATGGAGGCACAGGGCTCAGGAATCAAAACCCACACAAAAATGTGGTCTTACCTGCTAATTTTGTTTTCCTTCAGTCTTACCAGACCAAAAAGGACAGGTTTTGCCCTCTACCAGCAGATGAGGCAGAAAGCAAAGGTTACGCTCCCGCCCGTAACCTCCGTTCACAGGACAAATCCCTCCTCTCTGTACCCTTCTCCACCACCGCCAACTCCAGGCTCCGCTCATTCTGCCTCGCCTCAACCTATGCTTGGAACAACCTTCCTGAGCCCTTACACCAAGCCCCCTCCCTGCCCATCTTCAAGTCTTTGCTTAAAACCCACCTCTTCAATGCTGCGTTTGGCACCTAACTCCTACCGTTCAGTAAATCCAGACGGCCCCAATTTGACTGCCCCTATCGGACTGACCGTTCACTTGTCTTTTAGACTGTAAGCTCTTTGAGCAGGGACTGTCCCTCTATGTTAAATTGTACAGCGCTGCGTAACCCTAGTAGCGCTTTAGAAATGTTAAGTAGTAATAGTAGTAGTAGAGTTCCTGCCCAATGCAGGACACCATGCAGCTACAAATACAAATATGTGGTCATCCCTCCCCACCAACCCCCCCACACACACACACACACACACAACAGCGGGCAGAGGGTTTCTAGATACTCCACAAGTCCAATCAGGGGAACACTGGGAAATGTCTCCAAGATAAAGAGAAAAACAAATTGCTTTCAAAGGACAGAAAATAATTCTGAGCTACCAGAAATAAACTAATCCTCGTCAGCATAGATTATTGACTGGTCTTGAAGTTCTCAAGAAAATTAGCAGGTAAGACCACATTTTCCTTCTTTATCCACCAGACCAGTCCAGAACAGATGGGATATAACAGAACACCAAATATACCAAGCCATCTCTCTGTCTCCTGCACGTGCAAAAGCGCGCTGACATCACTGTGAGTGTATGAGTGTCCAGCAGGGCCTCAATCCCTTTCTCTACTGCAACTGCACACCTGTCTTCCACTTCCTTCCCGCGGCCCTTCCTCCACGTATACACACATTCAAAGTGTTTCCAGGTTCGTGACAAGCTGTCCTGCCATGGCGCCGACAAGTGCAGCTTCTCTGCAAGACTCGTTCACCTCCTCCTGTCTGCCTCTGCTGCCCTGGACCTGGAGTACGGCTGTGACCCAGGGCCACGAGCATTTTTGGGTCCCTGATTGGCTCTGCTCTGCCTCTTCAGCGACTCTCTCTCCCTGCCGGCGTCACCAGCAGTGGGCGTTGGCAATAGAGCTCCAATGCCCAAGAGCCCTGCACATCTCACAACATCTGGATCCTGGTGCCACCAGCCAGCCCTCAGGAGGCTTTTCTTCTCCAGAATCCAGGAATCAGCCTACCAAAAGCTCCAGCTCAACAACAGAGCTGCCCAAGATCTCTCAGCCCGGGTGAGCACTTTTCTCTGGTTATTTATACCCAACACAGCGCGGACAACCCCACAAGTATCGACACCCCAGATTACATCCTCCCTATCTCAGACGGCCTGAAAATCCTCGGCATCATAATGGACCGCAACTTAACACTAGAGAGCCAAGTGAAATCCACAACAAAGAAAATGTTCCACTCAATGTGGAAACTCAAACGTGTGAAACAATTCTTACAGAGGGAAACATTTCGCAACCTGATACAATCAATGGTACTAAGCCACGTAGACTACTGCAATGGAATTTATGCGGGATGTAAAGAACAAACCTTTAAAAAACTTTAGACTGCTCAAAACACGGCAGCCAGGCTCATATTTGGAAAAACGCAATTTGAAAGCACAAAACCCCTCCGCGAAAAATTACACTGCCTCCCAATCAAAGAACGCATTGCCTTCAAAATCTGCACCCTGGTTCATAAAATTATCTACAGCGAAGCCCCTGGATACATGACAGACCTAATCGACTTACCAACCAGAAACACAACCGAATCAACACGACCCAAGCTGTAAAGGACGTCAATACAAATCTACCTAAGCATCCAGTTTTTCCTACATAAGCACACAACTGTGGAACGCATTACCAAAAGCCTTGAAAACGACGTACGACCACCTGAACTTCCGGAAATCACTAAAAACCAACCTGTTTAAAAAGGCATACCCTACTGATCCAACTTAAATGCCTAATCTCGGCAACACAACCAAACTAAAGCACGTAATGGACATAACAGAACTCTTCCGTTGTACGATTCCTAATGTGGCTGTACCATATGAACTGTATCTTAGCACAACATCACATTGTATTTGTTCACACCGGAGTCTGCAATGGCCTCTCCTGGTACTATGTAAGCCACATTGAGCCTACAAATAGGTGGGAAAATGTGGGATACAAATGTAACAAAAAAATAAACAAATATTTATAGTATAAAGAACATAGTGGGTGTACAGGACACTTCAAAGCGGACTGCGCAGATAATCCCAAGCCTGCATTAAAAAGCGTTCCAGTTCTGAAGCTGGTGGCTTATGTGGCCGGCTACAGTCCTATAAAGGGGGGGCCACGCAGTTGCTGCAGCACAGAAAGTTACTGATCATTTATCAAGTAAGGAAGCAGCTATGTTGCCACAACACTACAGCACCCCAGTAACTGTGAATCAGACCCAGGTAGCTGGACTTGTGGACTCTAGCATGATTTTATTACGACCAAAGCTAGTGCCGGAAGATGCTATTTTTCCAGGGTGCACTGAGGAGGTAGTGTTAGCCAGTGGATCCAGAGAGACTGTAGCCATTGCTCAAGTATTCCTGGATTGGGGTTTCAAGCCTGGATACAGAGAAGTAGGAACATTAATTGATTTGATTTGCTTACTTTATTTTTTGTCTATTAGATTGTAAGCTCTTTGAGCAGGGACTGTCTTTCTTCTATGTTTGTGCAGCGCTGCGTATGCTTTGTAGCGCTATAGAAATGCTAAATAGTAGTAGTAGTAGTAGTAGAATAATGAAAAATATGCTGGTACCAATGCTGTGTGGGACCGACATGGGTCCAATGAACATTACCCTTGATAGTGGATGCCTAAGGGGAAAATACAAGAATAAAAAGGGAAAGAAAAGGACCTGGACCCTCCACATATTGCCCAGGGGCCAAGTAGAGGAAAACACCTCACCTACTGAGCCTCAACTAGGCCCAGGAGTCACTGACAAACTCCAGAAGAGGTTATACAGTAGGGACAGCATACTGAGGAATTCACAAGTCTTTGTTGTATGCCTCCATCTGCTGGTAGAGACACATAACCCATCTGTTCTGAACTGGTCTGGTGGATGATGAGGAAGCAGAGATACTGTGATTTCCTTATAACTTATAGAATGGAAGCTGCTGATTCTCACAGCTTACACGTGTGGTAGGCTGTGTGTAGGACGGTGCTCCCTAGTCACAACCTCTGCAATACCCCATTTCATCAGCACCCATGGGACATGCTCCTCTTTCCTGCCTCTGGGCTGGTGCATATTCGGAGGAACAAACAAGAGCTTTTAACAAGCTGCTGTGTACCTGCTTTCTCCAGGGAAGATTCCGCTTGTGCACCTCATACCAAGACAGCAAATTCCTTCTGAATGAAGCAATTTCCAGTGCATCAGTGAACAAATGGAAGGATGAGGGATGATCAGATCCTGGGTAGGACATGTCTGTTACAGGAAAACAAGGGATAAGACAACTGAGGGTTTGACCCGACAAGTGCCCCATCTCCTATACTCATACAGTAGACTCCCTTCACCCACCAGCCTGTAACAGAAGCCACTTAAATGAAGCAAGAACTCAGCAGTGCTCATACAGTGACACCTAGTGGTTGGCTAAAGCACAGCTGTGGATGTATCTCTGGACAGAAAAGCATTGTGTTCTCATGGCTGTAAGTGGCCTCTGCTGTCTTGCCTTGTATGTGTCAGATGTCACTCAGTGATGGGGCTCTGTGACTGTGTGTGTGAGACTCTACACAAAACATGCGAGTGAAGTAAATGCTAAAGCTCCTGCCTACTCTGCTTCTGAGGTTATCTCTGGGATTAACAGTGTGTTACAAAAACTCAACTAACAAAAGCACAAGACTTTGGTCTGGACCTAATTCTCATTTCTAAGCCAAACTTTGCAGTGTAGGATTACCCTCCCCATGTCTCCAAGAGCACTCTCTGTAATGGACAGTAATTGCACATTCCTTACCCCTCCCCACACACACATGCATTGCTGCTGCTCTCTCTATAATGGACAGTTATTGCATGTTCCTACCCCCTGTCACATAACGCCTTATCGTTACCCCTAGCACCCACCTGGGGTTAACCCTGTGGTCACCTGGAGGTCTGGTCCAGCACTGCCTAGGGCCACCTGCACCCCTATACCCCCCATCCACCTGCTATGTCCCACTTGACTCTGGACAAGTTCTCCCACCCGCAAGTTGTTTCCCTACTGGTTTCTAGGGGCACTGGGGCCACAATCCTAGGGGGTCCCACAGTTCCCAGAAAACATCCACAGACCGAGAACAGAAACTGAGAAGATTCTTAAGTCAGTCCAGGACAACAGAACTAATAAAAAAACGTAGAACAGTGAAAGGAAAAAGTTTAAATAGCAAATAGGAACAGATAAAACAACAAGGATTTGGTGTTAAATCTACACGAACACATTTTACTACCTAAGTAGTACATGAGGAAGTCAGGAAAAAGAAACTGCTCACAGGAACTGAACAGGGCCTCAGCAGAGGTCTCCTCTCTAGCACATTCTGGGCTAGGTCTTTGGCTTCAGGGCCAATCAGGGCACAGAGCATTAGCACTAAGGATGTTTCACCAATGTCACTGCAGATTACTTTTGGGGAATGTAGCTAAAAAGAAAACAGACCTTTGTTACACCTATAATATAGAGGTCAAACACCACCTGCTGGCCAACCAAGGGAAATACCCTGAAGGGAAAAAGTGTCATAGGGCAGCAATACTAATTACAAAGCATGGGAGCCCCCTGTTCTGACCCCCCCCCCCCCCAAAAAAAAAAAACACACACTGATGCTGATGCTCCTGCTCTCTGTAATGGGCAGTTATTGCACCTTCCTGCCCCCCACCCCTCCTTTACTACTGCTGCTTTCTCTGTAATGGACAGTTTATTGCAAATTCCTACCCCTCATACACATTCACTGCTGCTGCTCCTATTCTTCCTATAATTGATAGTTATTGCATGTTCCTGCCCCCCCACACACACACATGCACTGCTGCTCTCTCTGTAATGGCCAGTAATTGCACATTCCTTCCCCCCACATGCACTGCTGCTGCTCCTATTCTTCCTATAATTGATAGTTATTGCATGTTCCTGCTTCCCTCCTCCTCCACATACACACATGCACTGCTGCTTTCTCTATAATGGGCAGTTCCTGTCCCTCCCCTCACACACATGCACTGTTTCAGCTCTTCCTGTAACTTCTTACACAAACCTTGTACTGTTTGCGCGGTACCAACAAAATCACCGTCACATTCCATCTTACAAAATTCCCGGGAAAAAAAAACCATATCCCATACAGTAATTGGTCAATGCCAATCTCTACCAGCCAATCCAGCAAGGGGATATAGGTGTCCAATCAGAATCCTAAAACAACACGCGCAGGAGCGGAAGTACCCGGCAATCTGGAGCTAACCTCTTTGGGACCAAGGAGGGTGTAGACAACAGGAGACAGGGTGTTCCTATGTACTGCATTATACGGGCTGAAGCCAGTAGGCGGAGCTTGCCGGCGGTAGGCGGGGCTTTAGTTCACCCAAAACAATAGCCAAAGATAATTAGAAATAAGGGACTGCAAGTTATATATTGAAAACAGAACCTGCAGTTTACACTCCAATATTATGGAGAACTCTTGTTTAAAGAAAGACAAGTTTTGAAAGGCAACCACACTTTGTCAAAATATAAGGAATTTCTAACTTTGATGGCAAAGATAATTCATATTTGTGTAAATAGAATGCCACCAAAAGTGAGAATTAAGAAAGGAATTATCCTTCCAATTTGCTAAAACCATTTTGAAACCTATAGCAATTAACGTATCACACAGTTTGGAGGAGTGTATTTGTCTAAAACATTTTCAATAACAGGCAAACCAAATTAAAAGCACTTCAGACAAATTAAAAATAGCAGAAATCACATGCCAAATATTATTCCAAAATTTGAGGGTTTTAGAACAATCAAAAAGAATATGGTTGAAGGTTCCTATAGCTGATTTACAAGACCAACACAGACATAACATAGGTAGATATAACACAGATTTAAAAAATATTGTAATACATACATGGATTATTCTGTTTTTAACATGTTTCAGGGACAACTGGTTTTATAAGTCAAAATACAAATAAATATTTTGTTTCATGCAGATCTCTTTTGTTTAAACATAACTAAATGGGCTATAAGCACCTAATGCAGTCCATTGGTTTTCTTGAATTTTGTTCTTGAGATGACTTATACTGTGCCAGAACTGAAAACTCTTATCTCTTCTATCTGGTCAATAATAAAAGGAGCTTATTATTAACACTATCCATCCTAAAAGGTTGTTTTGTGGCTGTACATGAGGAATTGTGATATTGAATAAATAAGTGTACGTATGTGTCCCTAGTCATGCATCCTAGTCATATATCCTTTCAAGATAGCCAGTTAATCAATTAACTTATTGTGGAACATAACCACAGAGGCATGGTATGGTTGCATTTTCAATATGGTAATATTAGGGCCCAGCTAAGGAACAGGTTATTTTAAGTTAGTCTTCACTGGACCAAACGTGCTTTCATTGTGCCATCATCATCCAACTGGATAGGCAGTGCCTTAAAAGGTGGAGGATAAAGGATTTTTTTTTTTACATTTTGTCTCACATTATCCCAAGCAAACTTGGTTTCAAAGTGGCTTACATTTGAAAATACAGAGAGACAGAATAATAGAATTCAGTTATATAATGAAAGCAAGTACATAGATATGTCTGAAACATTTAACAAATATGAGATTTATTTTATTTATTTGTTGCATTTGTATCACACATTTTCCTACCTATTTGCAGGCTCGATGTGACTTACAATTTTCCGTCATGGCTTATGTCATTTCAGAATACATATACAATTGATAATATATATAGAACATGAATGCTAAATGAACAGTCAGGTAAAAAAGGGAGAATATACAATTGGTATCACATATTGAACATGGATTGTATATTAAAATTAAACAATACGATATAGGGAGATCATAATCCGATTGTTAAGTAAATGATGGTGAATTACAGTTCCAATTATAAGTCATTATGGTATGTCTTATTAAAGAGATGTGTTTTCAGTGCCTTACGGAAGTTAATTAGGTTACGAATTATTTTCAAGTCCAATGGTAGAGCATTCCACATTTGTGAACTAAAGTATTTTATTTTATTTATTTATAGCATTTGTATCCCACATTTTCCTACCGATTTGCAGGCTCAATGTGGCTTACATTTGCCATAATGGCGATTGCCATTTCTGGGTATGAAAAGCTGGATGCATGTATTAATCTATATTTTAGACCTTATATATACCATATATACCCAGCTGGGCATTTAAAAGGCTGTCGTTTAATGATGCTGCATGTTCAGAAATCATAGCCATAAGTATAGACAGTTATTCAAATATTATCACATGCATTACACCAGAACAGGCATCCATACACACACTGCAAAAATAAGCAACAACTTCTACAGAGTACATTCAAAAATTTCATTTTTATTTTCATCTTCCAAAATTCCAGACAGCAGATATACAGCTCAGAAGGACCCAAAGCAGTCCAAAACAAACAAAAAACAAAAACAAACAAACAATTGTTCACGCACCCTTAGGATTCACCCTTGGGGTTAAAAAGCAAAACTATGTGCATGTAAGAACTGGATAAATGAATTAAAACAAAGTTTACAGCAAATGCTCTTAATATGTAAAACATGGTAATGTAACAGTGATGGAATATTCACATAGCAAACACCCTGAGCCAACAGATTTATTTTCCATTTAACATAATTAACTTTGAACTTGGCTGCTAATAATGTGCTGAATTGGACAGTGTTTGCACATTTAGACTGTCTCTGTACAGAACTTCTGCATGAAGGAAACCCCTACCTAATTATTCAAAATATATTTATTTTTATTACATTTGTACCCCATGCTTTCCCACTCATGGCAGGCTCAATGTGGCTTACATGGGGCAATGGGAGGTTAAGTGACTTGCCCAGAGTCACAAGGAGCTGCCTGTGCCTGAAGTGGGAATTGAACTCAGTTCGTCAGGACCAAAGTCCACCACCCTAACCACTAGGCCACTCCTCCACTCTGAAGAATAGTAGTAATAATAAAAAAAATGAGTGCATTTTTATAATATACCACTGCCAGCCACAAAATAAAAAGGAGCAAGTTCACACATGCCAGCTTTTTCTTTTGATGTAGGCACAGGAAAAAAAAGATGTTAAATGCTCCCAGTTTCAACCTAATTAATTGTACTTATAAATAGTAAGTCTGATTGTTAAGCATAACATGATGTCTGTTTTGGTGTACCTTTACTAAGTGAAAACGCCTCTGTAACCAGCCCCTCCAAATGACACAATGATTTAAAATGTAGAACAAAGTACTGTAACTGATGAAACCAACTCTTCCTCTGTGCACATCCGTATGCTGCACAAGCCGGTATGTTTGAAAATATAAATGAGATGAAATAAAAATGCCACCAACAACAAAGAACAACCAGCAGCTGATAGGTTTGCTTGCTTTGTTTTGAGTAAATAGCAATGACGGCTGCGAGGGGAAGTGGAAAGAGAGAATAACCAACTTGGTTACAGTGGACTAGTTAGGCTCACTTCCACTCCTGTCTATTAAACCTCCTTGCCGCAGCTCATAGGTTTGTTCGCTTTGTTTTGAGTGTACTAGATATGACGGCTACGCGGGAGAGTGGAAACAGAGATTAGGCTCACTTCCACTCCTGTCTATTAAACCTCCTTGAAGCAGCTCAAAGGTTTGTTCGCTTTGTTTTGAGTGTACTAGATATGACGGCTACGCGGGAGAGTGGAAACAGAGATTAGGCTCACTTCCACTCCTGTCTATTAAACCTCCTTGCCGCAGCTCATAGGTTTGCTTGCTTTGTTTTGAGTGTACTAGATATGACGGCTACGCGGGGGAGAGGAAACAGAGATTAGGCTCACTTCCACTCCTGTGTATTAAACCTCCTTGAAGCAGCTCAAAGGTTTGTTCGCTTTGTTTTGAGTGTACTAGATATGACGGCTACGCGGGAGAGTGGAAACAGAGATTAGGCTCACTTCCACTCCTGTCTATTAAACCTCCTTGCAGCAGTTCATAGGTTTGCTTGCTTGGTTTTGAGTGTACTAGATATGACGGCTACGCGGGGGAGTGGAAACAGAGATTAGGCTCACTTCCACTCCTGTCTATTAAACCTCCTTGCTGCAGTTCATAGTGAAGGAGTGGAACGCCGGTACTACCTGAATACTACTGAGCAACAGGACAACCTCATGTTTTGTGCCTACTGATGGACTTTTACTTAAGCACTCTACCTCTGCTTTTGGCTGTTTGGCCACACCTTATTACTGCACTGGACATTTGTGCCTTATCCAGTTTTACTGTTTACTAACAAGACAAGTTTGCTGTTTACTAATGTACAGACAGAATGCAGGGCTATTAGATATATAGCTTGTAACAGTAGTTTGCAAGGCCTATACAAGACCAGCTTGCACGTAGCAACGCCATCTGAATAGGCGACCTTGGAGGGTGCTGACACCCCCCTGCATTCCTGAGCCGCACCTTATCTCCTGTGCTAGAAAGGAGCATTGTGTGTGTACAGAATAAGCTGCTAAGTTTCGTTTTTCTTGCCAGTATCATTTCAGTGTTATGACGTGTGTACGTACTGGGACTACAATTTTGTACTGTAAGAACTACAAATGTTTACTGCGCATGACAGGTATGACGTGTAAGGGGCCAAATGCGCAGGCCCAGTAGGGAAGTATAATGTAAGCGTCAGATGATTTATGACACACAGTGTCCCGAGGCTACTCGGTGCTGTTCACTTGCTAGCAATAAAGTTGCCTTGTTTGGAACCAAAATTTGCCTTTCGCCTCCTGATTTCCCACCTGTTTCATTGGCACCCCAGATGGGACAGAAGTAGAAAGGGGAATCGGATTATATTCTTCCCCTCCCCCACTGCAGTCGGATCGGGTCATCGATTCCCACCCGAGGAGGTGGTGAGTGGCCACCGCTGATTTCAGCGTCCATCTCCCGGAGGAGGGCCGATCCACTCCGCCTGACTGTAGAGGGGGTTGTGTGGCTCCGACAAGGCACCTTTTTCCATTTCAGGGAGAAGCGCACGACGGCGCGGCCTGCGACCCCGGCGGACAGGCGAGTATACTCTACGTAGTGACCGGCCCAGTAAGGACCGAAGAAGAGGCGTGATCACCCTCTTTTAGCCAGTGACTAATACGGACTATTGGTATCCGACTAGGTCCCGAAACTCACTAGGCTCCGGCGACGAAACCGAGCGGCGAACGAACGGGGGGGTTTTCTTGTGGCGTATGAAAGTGTGTGAGTGGGCTTGCAGTTCCAGGCCGGGCGACCGCGTCCTGGTCAGGCCGAGTGTTGACCCTTCTGTGTCTGGTGGAACGAGACCCCTTACTCCTCCACCTCCCCTTTCCCCCTTTGTCCGTCACCTGTCCTTTGGCACTCAGGTTAGGATGGGCGGGGGTGGGTCTTCACCGTTAGATTTAATGACGGAACACTTTAGCGAAGTGTTCGACCTAGATAAATGTAGCAGGGCCGGGATGATACAGAGATGTCAATTTATGTGGCCAGGGCTAGGAATTGCTGGATGGCCCCCGGAAGGGTCATTCGAGTATGAAAAAGTGGCGGCGGTCATGAATATTGTTATAATTGAGGGAAACCCAGGCTGTCCTGAGGACATTCCATACATAGAAGCGTGGTTGGATGTAGTCCGGGATCCGCCAGCTTGGGCCCAACGGAAGGTAGAAAAGGCCGCCCTTATGTTGGTAAAGCAGAGAAAAGGCCGGAAAACCAAGCTTAGAACCCTGCCGACCCATGCCTTCGCTCTTCAAAGCTCGGCAACCGCTGCCGTCCCGAAGGCCGCAGGGACCGCCCCCATACGGCCTACCGCCCCTAGCACTGAAGCCACTGAGACCACGCCCCCTGCTACCAGAGTTAAGGCAGGAACTACGCCCAGTACTACCAACACACTTTCTAGAAAAAAAACCCCCAAAGAAGACCGCAGGGAAAGTTCAGGGTTTGGCCGAGAAGAGCCTCCAAAAGCCCCGATACTTGCTACGGCGGAAGCATACGAAGACGACATCGCGCCGCCGCCCTATGCTCCTATGTACCCTGACCTTACGGGCCTAGCAGAAGGCCCCGCTGACGCCGAGACTTCCGGGTCAGAGTCGGATGCCGGGGAGACGTCCCACCCAGCCTCACCTGAGTCACCTGGCCTCGCAACCACACGGAAGAGTACACGGGTTGTGAAGAACATTACTCGGTTCCCCCAATCGAGTCCGCAACAGGCCCTTCCGTCCAGCCGGAAAGGGGGAACCTCTCACTTATTCCCAGTCCGACAGTCCACCACCTATACCCCTAACCCGGCAGAGGGGGGGGGCCAGCCCATCGAATCAACAGTCTATAGTCACGTTCCCTTCTCAAGTGCCGATTTGTATAACTGGAAATTCCATGGGCCGTCCTACGACCAGAAACCCGAGCAGCTGATAGAGCTGGTGGAAGGCATTATATACAGCTACAATCCAACTTGGGCCGACCTTAGGCAGTTGAGCGCCCACATCCTGACCTCTGAAGAACGCCGCCTTTTACAACAAAATATGGAGCAAGCCATCCGGGATGCGAATCCGGCCCATGCCAATTTACAGAACCTACTAGAAACGGAGGCGCCCATCGCTGCCCCCACGTGGGATTACCGAACCGCCGAAGGCCAAACCTTTATCCGCCGATACCAACAGGCGTACCTGGCCGCCTTAAAGAAGGGGAAGCAGAAGGTTACCAACATGGGAAAAATCCACAGTGTAGTCCAACAAAAGGACGAGAGTCCAGGGGACTTCCTTGAACGACTTATGGAAGCATTCAGAAGGCACAGCCCGATAAATCCCGAAGACCCTAAGAACCTCCCAACCGTGGTTATGAGTTTTGTTAGCCAGTCAGCACCGGATATACGAAGAAAGCTACAGAGAACGGAGGGGTTCGAAGGGATGAGCCTAAGCCAACTGAAAGCTATAGCTGATCGCGTATTCGGATATCGCGACCAGGAGGAGAAGGTGGAGGCCCGGAAGGAATCGACCAGACGGATGCGGGAGAAGGCAGATGTGTTGGCTACGGTGCTGGAAGAACGAATGAGGTCTAGACCAAGGGGAGGGCAGGAGAACAAGAGGAACGCGGTCCCCCATAGGGCGTAACCAGTGTGCAAATTGCCGACAAGAAGGACACTGGTGGGCTGATTGTCCAGAGGAGATACGGGACAACCCGAGAGAAGAGG
>NW_021963704.1:0-61232 GCF_901765095.1 Microcaecilia unicolor | reverse complement strand
TCTCTCTCTCTCTACTCTCTCTCTCTCTCTCGCTCTCTCTCCCTCTCTCTCTCGCTCTCTCTCTCTCTCTCTCTCTTCTCTCTCTTTTCTCCCATCTGATGTTGTTTATGCATGCTATTTTGAATACTAATGTATAGCCAATAGTAGTCAGGGGTTTACATTGAATTACAGTATGAAGGGGAGTGTTGGAGTGGTATTTCTGTTGTGTTCAAGATCGGGGCCGATGCTAGGGTTTCTGGCACCTCCCTGCAAGCTATCTGTCACCCCCCCCCCCCCCCCCGTCCAGCCCAGCATCTCCTTTCTCTCTTCCCGCTCCCTTTTTCAGCTCCAGCTCCATCTCCATTCTCTAACCTATCCTACAGCTGTACTGTAGTCAAAAGGTCTGGTGTGCCAAGTGCAGCAATGCATGCTCCTTCCACCAAAGATAACTACTTAATTTTGTGACTCAGAGGAGTACACGGTGTTGGTGCAACAGACCATTTGACTAGAGGCAGAGTGGCGGCAGTGAAAAAGAGTAGGGCAGCTGGGGATGGATAAAGCCAGGCACCCCCGAATGTCAACGCCCGCCTGCCCTACATACCCTGATTACTGTATTCCACTGGCTCTGTTCCAGATCTTTACTCCTGGCTCTTTCATGTCTCCCTTTATCCTTCCCCTAGCTCTTAGTCCAAGATGACAGAGTTTGGGGGCTCTTTTCCCACTGAAGGGTTGAAGGCATTAAACTAAATGTGTGGGTTTCTATGAGTGATACCAAGGGCATTCGTTTGTGAGCCCTTCAAGGTTTTGTATGTGCCTCTTCCCAACAAAGAAGTTGGAGGGGATCTCTTGGGTCTTACACTGATCTGATTGCTGCTTCCTAGGTGGATGATGTGGTGAGAGAGGGAACGCTGGCAGCGGGCTCATCTGTTGGCTCCTGTTTAAAAGGAGAAGCAGGTCTTATTTGGGTTTTACTCCATTGCATACATAAAATCATGTATTTAAAAAATAAGAAGTACAAGTGTAGGCATATCAACTCCAAATTTCAGACACTTTATTATTAAATGTGAATTTCCGTGAACGAGGGTGACATAGTGCATTGTTGCACTAGGTTCTTCACAACTGTCTCAAGAGTTGTGTGGGTGGTGCAGCTGCACAGGGTGCAAGGGAGATTCGGGGGGGAGGGGGGATTAAAAAATTGTCTTCTCTGCAGAGGCTGTGGGGCAGGAGTGCTAGGGGGTGTGTCGCACAAGGTGCAATTCAAGCTCGGGATGCTTCTGCTTCAAAGAAGGATATCTACTAGCTAGATTGTGGGTTCACTAATTCTGAAATGTTGCTTGTAGCAGGAGAACCCTTTGCTCTATACTGAATTAGAAAGGATCCCTTTTTAGTCATCTCAAATATTATACTTGAGGTGACTGTTTACTATGCTTTTCTTTGCTGTCCTTCCAGTGTTCAGGGAACCGTACACAGTGCGGGTGGAGGATCAGAGATCAATGCGTGGCAGTGTGGCTGTATTTAAGTGCCTCATTCCTTCTTCAGTGCAGGAGTATGTTACTGTGGTGTCCTGGGAGAAAGACACGGTCTCAATTATTCCAGGTAAGATGGGGAATCCACTTAGCTTTTTAAACATTTGTGCATAAGTCTAACATTCTACCCGGCGTTTCTGTTGCTGTCCTTCAGCGTAATGGGGTTTATTGGTATGTGCTTACTGAACAGATATGACTCTGGGGCTGGGGCTATTTTTATGTGTATTCATTTAGAGAATGACATGGGGACAGAGCCTGAGTGGACGAGGTGGGGACGGAGCGGAGATGGTGACAAACTTTATCCCCCATGTCATTTTCTACTTTGAAGCCTTTCAGTGGCGTACCAAGGGGGGGCGGTGGGGGCAGTCTGCCCCAGGTGCACGCCACTGGGGGGTGCCGCGCACCTGTCGGCTCTTCGTTTTCATGCTCCCTTTGCCCCGGAACAGGTTACTTCCTGTTCCGGGGCAGAGGGAGCATGAAAACAAAGAGCCGGCAGGCGCACGGCACCCCCCCCCCCCAGCGGCGTGCACCCGGGGGGGGGGTTCTTTTGCCGGGGAATTGGGGGTTCTTTTGCCGGGGGAGGGTGTTGCGCTGTTTCGGGGGGGGGACGCTGCACCAGGGGGGCGGGGTGCATCGGCGATCCGCCCCGGGTGTCAGCCCCCCTAGGAACGCCACTGAAGCCTGTTAATAAACTAGACTGTTGTTTATGTTTGAGTGATGCAGATGACAATATTTAGATTTTTTGGATAAACAAGTAAATATGCTGGCCACAACTGGCAAAATTTGCATGGGGAATCCTGTACATTTCTGCTACCAGCACATCTTCTAAGAAGACATTTTCTATTGCAGGAAGGACTGTGAAAGACAGCAGTGCTAGACTGAACCCTGAGATTGTTGATGACTTATTCATCAACAAATTAAAAAATCATGCCAGTGCTTCATAGGGCATATTTCTCCCCCGCTAGGGCATACAGAATTGGTTGTATTTTGTACCCTGGACATTTTAACAGGGTGGATTAGGATTCCTTGGGGTAGTACAAATCAGCTATTGTTGGGGCTGGAAGGGTAGAGGGTGGTGCTGGCGGTAGGGGGGGTTATTATAATTACTCATTGCTTACAAATAGAAACCAATAATAATAGTTGTACAGCATATGTTCCTTTTTATACTTTAATAAAAAGATTTAAATATAAAATCATAAGTGTGCAAGGCTTCTGCAGATGAGGACAGGGCCAGATCCTGTGGGGATGGGGCGGGGACAGAGACAGCCCGCGGTGGTGGAATGGAGATAGAGACAAAACCTGCGAGGATGGAGACATCCCACCGGGATAGGATGGGGACAAACTTTGTCCCCGTGTCATTCTCTAGTATACATGTATTCTGGAACAGTGTTTCCATGCCTTTTTCTGGAGGCACAGATTTTCAGGATTATCACAATGAATATGCATGAGAGATTTGTGTACACTTGGTGTCCAATGCTTGTGGTACTCAGCTCAATCAGTCAGGTATCAAGATATCCATAATGAGTTAGATTTGCATACAATAAAGGCAGTGCTTGCAATTTTATCTCATGCATATTCATTGTGGATATCTTGAAAACCAGACTGGCTTGGTGTGCCCAAGGACTGGGATGAGAACCCTTGCTCCAATGTATGAAGGACTATCTCCCACATTGCCTCCCACATGGGTCTCCAAAAGAGAGAAGGCTGACACTGTTCTAGGGAGCGGAATATCTTTAAGCTGTGAGCAGTTCAAGAAAACCTTGGGAAATATGTTAACAGTGCTGGCTTTGGTGCTTTGTTTTTGGTTTCTAAACAATAGGGTTACCAACTAATCAAGGTCAATCCAAAGTAACTGATCCAGTCCTGATTTTATCCTATTGCATTTCCATAGATCTAGACTTGATCCAAAATGGCTAAGAAAAAGTGTCTATATTTTAGATCAAGGAGCTCTTATTTCTAATTCCACTTTGAGGTGGGGGCAGGTAATGATGACAACTTTAAGATTGCTTTATAAGGAAACTAAGATAAGGTTGATCTAAAAGTCAATCAGAAACGAATTAAAATATGAACCCTTTGTTCTACTCTCTGATTTTATTCAGGGGCCCTGAAGGAAGATATAGTGCTATTGAACACCCCATGGGGTTCCTTGTTCCTTTCCAACAGAAGGGAAAAATCAGTTTCCAAGGGCCTTGGGTTTAAATCACTTCGGTTTCTTTGTAGGCGGATCACATGGTCAAAACAGATTGAGGTTGTTCCAAAAATAGCATTTACTGAAATACCTGTGAAGTGTAAATAGCTTAGTCAATATGTGCATTTTTCTCTAGTCCTCTCCATATTGAAAAAAACAAACGAACAAATCCCATAATTTTACAGCACACAGGCACTGGATCTGTAAGACTTCTCCAAATCCCCTAGCAGGATACATTTTATAGACTATCCCACTCGGGGACTCTAGCTGTATCGATAACTGGGTAAGGGTCCTGATTCTCATATTCACGCAGGAACTTGATAACTGTTTTTGGTTGAAAGTGAAGTCTCCTGATGGTCTCGCTTCTGAGAATCTTCTAGGAGACATGCTTTGATACCTTCTGGTGCAGAAAATCCTGAGGCAAGTTCACATGCCTGGCAGTCTTCCTTTGCTACAGACTGTAAATACACTTCTTAACACAGTTGAGGTACCCATGAATGGAACCAGAAGTTCGATCTTCATTCTTTCAACTGAGGTATTCCTGGGCTTCAAGCTCTATTCTTTCTTCTAGAGGCCTAGGAGTTCCATCTTTCCCTGGAAGAAGGAAAGCTAGAAGGAAAGGGGAGGGAATCTTCTAGGCTCCTTTGCTACATAGAAACTAGTCTCTCTGTAAGATGTCTCCCAAAAATATGTGTCTGTAAAACCATCTCACCCTCTGGGCTGCATCACTAGTAAATGTCTGTGGACAAGAGACACTTTTTGCCAGATTCTATATAGGTTGTCCAAAGTTGGGCATGGATCACAGATCCGTGTGCAAACTAATTAGCTAATTAGGTGTTAAATATCAATAACTGGTATTAACAGGCACTTAATTGGCAGTAATTTGGAGTTGGGTGTGAACGTGTGCCTTATTCTATAACATGCACATTTAAATTTCATAATACACAACTTTAAGAGGGTGTAGCCATGGGAGGGGCATTTCTGGGATTTAGGCACAATGTTATAGCTCATTTGCATGCCTAATTGCTATTAGTTGGGCATCAACATTTACACTAGGTTTGTAAGGCGTATGTGCCGCGTCCAAAGTTATATGCAAGATCTGCGTTAAGCTAGTATTCTGTAAAGGTCATTCCATATAGAGTGCCCTCTGCAAAACACTGCTTTAGTGCGGTTTTTCCCAGCACCTAACTTTGGGTGCCATTTTTTTGAATCCCTCCCTTTAGGGACCCTCTTATGTGTATCCTATATAAATTAGAAATGAAAAGCAATGCACAAGGATATTCAACGTTTAAATACAAAACATGATCTATAGGGACAGGGGAAGAGCAGAGCAAAGGCATCCATCAAGCAAATAGATACCCTAAAAATAAGTAAAATAAGAGGAAAATGAAACCAAATACCCATAGCATGTGTATTAACAAAAATTAAAAAGGGATTACTGGACTGGATTGAGAACCCCTGTTCTTGGAAGCATAATGAGGAGCAAATTCCTGGCAGAAAGAAGAAGACAGAATGCCCTGATGGAGTCTAGTCTTAAACTGAGTCGCTAAGGGGATGGTAAGGCAATTGGCAGGCTGTGAATAGAGGGCAGTAGTGTATAGATAGGTAGAAAAAGGATATCATTCACATAATTCCTGGGTCTTGAACTAAGGTGGCAAAGGGGCTTAGGAAAAGATTGAAGAGCAGAGTAGCAAGAACCGATTCTTGAGGAGCATTAGAGGAGATGGAGTAGTAGGAACAGGAAAACATAGAACTGGAAGAAACATAAAAGGGCCTGCTGTGGGGGGGTGAGTATATGTCTAGGTCAGTGTTTTCCAAGTCCAGTCCTGGGGTACCCTATGCCAGTCAGGTTTTCAGAATACCCACAATGAATATGCGTGAACTTGATTTGCATACACTGCCTCCAATATATGTAAATCTCTTTCATGCATATTCTTTGTGGCTATCCTGAAAACCTGACTGGCAAGGGGTACTCCAGGACCGGACTTGGGAAATACTGGCCTAGGGTAATAATCACACCTGTTCACTTGTCCCCTAGGCTCAATATTCCTCCCTCATATGCTCATAATAGAGTCTGACCCGCCAAGATTTTGGAAAAATAGTGGTTTATTTAGCATAGCAACAATAATGTATGAAGTAAATTCCTTGAAATAGTTCAGTTACAAATCTTATCATTCACATTCAGGTCTAGACAAGGAAAAATCAGAATAACAATATTCTCTAACAGGATAGCACTAATGTACCCATTTGGCTCTGCTCTGCTTGGCTTGGCTTGGCTAGGCTCACACGTAATAAATAAATATTTGAACTATTACCCTGATTTCTGGGAGCTTACATAACCATGCCATATGACCTTTTAGTGGAAGCTCCAAATGCAAGATATATGATCCATTGATGATGGCTGGAATGTCTTCCCTACCAACTCAAGAAGACCTGGTAAGGGTCAGTGAGCAGATGTGCTAAGATGGGCAGAGGAACAGATATACAGCCAGATACAATATCGAATGAAATCTTTGAACCACAGGCTCATTAACGAGGACGGTAGCTCAAAGTTAATATGACTTTTAATTTCCAGGGCAAATGCCTGTAGAAATAAGCAAATGACCAGATGACAAAGAGGCGTATTTTCAAAGCACTTAGACTTACAAAGTTCCATAGTAACCTATGGAACTTTGTAAGTCTAAGTGTTTTGAAAATGAGCCCCATTGTACCAAAAACCTAATCAAGAAATTTTGCTTATGGCTGTATGAAGAGGCACCACATGGTAATGAAAAGTTACATAATTTTAAAATACGGAAGCCTCAACTACTCTGGGGGATCAGTCAGCTGACTTTCAAATCAATCCTAATTGTGTTTAACTATCGCCGGCTTCCTATTATAAACTGGAAAAAATGGCAGTGAGAAACAACTCTCAATGGGGAGAAAAAAGCACTGTCGAAAAAAAACAGTCAATAAACTAAACTCCAGCCACCATCATATCTTTTCAAAGCAGTCCAAAAATTTTTTTGAATTATAAATAATAGTTCCACAAGACGGAACCCAGGTCAAAGGGAAATGCAGCGCCACTTATGTGCACTTTCAACGTCCTTTCTCTTCAGTTTGCAAACTAGTAGCTTCTCATGTGGTAACTTCTCACATCCTGAGCTTTCTAACAAGTGTAAGTCTGTCTACCCCAACAAGGGCCCCATTGTTTCACCTAGCTGTGTGACACAAAATGGTGATGAGAGAGAAATAAATGCCAAGAAATGATCAACCAATCCATTGTCATCAAAATGTAAAGGTACATGACCCCAAAGCAATCATTGAAAAATCATACGAAAAGACAGCAAGATTATTCAAAAAAATGTTTCCCATTCCATTGGTCTATTCAATCCCAACGGAGCCACTGTTTATAATTTATATATCCATCACTGCTCACTTTGCTGCAACAATTTAGAGATGACTCCCCTTCATTTATTTTGTACTAATTGATCAATCACCACACATCGTAGTTCTGCAAATTTATGTCCATGCTCCACACAATGCTTTACCATAGGAGCCTCAGTTTTTTGCTGCAATACATGTTCCGCAAGCCTGCTGATGATGCTAGGGTCCATCTTAGAAGTCAGCACTCTTTCAAGAAAAAGACGATGTACACTGAATTCTTCTGCCCAATGCGCCGCAAAGGCCAAAAAGGCAAACACAATGTTAGGAATTATTAGGAAAGGGATAGAAAATTAGACAAACAATATTATAATACCTCTGTATCACTCCATGGAGCGACCTCACCTTGAGTATTGTGTGCAATTCTGGTCACCATATCTCAAAAAGATATAGCGGAGTTAGAATAGGTTCAAAGAAGGGAGACCAAAATGATAAAGGGGATGGAACCCCTCTCATATGAGGAAAGGCTAAAGAGGTTAGGATTCTTCAACTTGGAAGATGGACGAGGGGACATATCATTATGGTGTAGAATGGGTAAAAGTGAATCAATTTTTTTTTTAACTTTTTCAAAAAGTACAAAGACTAGGGGACTCTCAAGGAAGTTGCATGGTAATACTTTTAAAACGAATAGGAGGAAATATTTTTTCACTCAACAAAGCTGTGGAACTCCGTTGCCAGAGGATGTGGTAACAGTGGTTAGCTTATCTGGTTCAAAAACAGTTTGGACAAGTTCCTGGAGGAAAAGCCCATAGTCTGCTATTGAGACAGATATGGGGGAAGCCACTGCTTGCCCTGGGGATCGGTAGCATGGAATGTTACTACCAGGTACTTGTGACCTGAATTGGCCACTGTTAGAAACAGAATAGTAGGCTAGGAGGCATATTTTCAAAGCACTTTGGGAGGCTAAGTTCCATAGGTTTCTATGGAACTTTGGGAGGCTAAGTGCTTTGAAAATAAGCCTCTAGGTGGACCATTGGTCTGACCCAATATGGGTATTATGTTCTTATGAGTCCATTCTCAAATGCAATATTTTGACGTAACTGGTAGCTCTGCACAGAGTGTGGCTAGTCTTAGGCACCAATTAAATACACACAATAGCAAAACAAGTCACAGGGTCTTTGCTCACCTTTTGACCCACAAAGTCAATGCTGCAGCAGTAAGTCCAGTATCCTTTACACATAGAAGGGTTGAACAGCAAACTGCTGAATTAGGTCCATAGCTGTTATGCCAGCAGTAGCATCCAATCTGGAGTGGTTTAGTTTAGTACTGTGATGCACATAAAATGGTGGTCTAGGAACATACCCCACACTGCTTTGTAAGAAAGATGCAAACCACTGTAAGACTCTACCTCCTAGCCTGAACTAAGCAACATATCTTAGAGGTAAATGATTGATCAACTACATCAAACGTTGAAGATAGGTCCAGGGGCACTTCAACGGCAAGCTTACTAGACTTAAAAAAACAAAAAACAAAACTATGAACCTCATTAACTTGTATCTTGATAAAATTCTAGAAAGGTAACATCTCCCCTCCTAATCAATGAAAAATCCAAGCAAGCAGTAATTTTTTAAAAATAGGCAAGAAGTAGGGACTTTTTTAAAATCCTTAATCTGTCAAAGTATACAGGTGACTGTAGGTGTAAATTTTTAAGAATGTTCATTGTAAATATCATGAAAATCAGATGGACTAGTGGATACTCCAGGACTGGCATAAGAAACACTGCTTTATAGGATGGAATTATTTAGATTTAAAAGGAAGAGCTGCCAAGGGGGAGAGAGTTTTCAGAGAGAGATTTAGGGCACGCACCCAGCCTTGCCCTCTTCTACCTAGTTCCTCCCACATTTCCAGGCACACCCTGATGTCATGGCCCTCGGCACAAGCAACCACCTCCCCTTCCAGCCACAGGACTAGTCTCCTGCTAAAAGAGTTTTGGGACTGGTCCCGCAATAGCAGAAGATGATGTTCTATTAAGGAGTCTTCTGCAGCTGCTGGAAAGGGGAAGCTGCTCGATGAGACATTTATTTATTGCATTTGTATCCCACATTTTCCCACCTATTTGCGGGCTCAGTGTGGCTTACAATACATTGTATTAATGGAAGTACAATTTGTTACAACTCGATTGTGGTTACATTGTTATGCATTGAGTTTAAGACAGAGTCTAAGTATCGTTAAGAGAATAGTACAATGGAACAAAACAATGGAACAAAGGAAGAACAACGGATACTGATAGGACTATAGAACAATAGCGCGAAAAACTTTCGGGTATAGCATTTTACCTGTAGTTTAAGGTTTAAGTATGTTAAAATGAGAGTACAGATGAGAATGTGTTGATGTATTACTAACAGTGTGTGTAGAGTTCATGTGTTTTGATCCTTTCGATAAGATATTTTCAAAGAGATGAGTCTTCAATAGTTTGCGGAAGTCGGTCAGCTCGTTGGTCGTCTTCAGGTTGTGTGGAAGATTGTTCCAAAATTGCGTGCTCATATAAGAAAAGGTTGATGCGTGCATCTCTTTGTATTTTATGCCTTTGCAATTTGGGAAGTGGAGGTTCAGGAAAGTTCGGGATGATCTTTTAGCGTTTCTAGGTGTTAGGTCTATTAAGTCAGACATGTAGGCTGGGGCTTCACCATGAATAATTTTGTGGACTAGTGTGCATACTTTAAAAGTGATGCGTTCCTTGAGTGGAAGCCAATGTAGCTTCTCTCGTAAGGGTTTTGCGCTTTCGTATTTTAGTTTCCCGAAAATGAGTCTGGCAGCTGTGTTCTGGGCTGTTTGAAGTTTCTTCAGTATTTGCTCTTTACAACCTGCGTATAATGAGTTGCAGTAATCCAAATGGCTGAGTATGAGTGATTGCACTAGGCTGCGGAAGACGGATCTTGGGAAGAATGGTCTTATTCTTTTCAGTCTCCACATGCTGTAAAACATCTTTTTGGTTGTGTTGTTTGCGTGATTTTCGAGTGTTAGGTGGCGGTCAATAGTGACTCCAAGGATTTTTAAAGTTTCAGAAATTGGAAGATTTAGTTTTGGTGTGTTTATAACGGTGAATTCATTCGTGTTGTATTGGGAGGTAAGTATCAGGCATTGAGTTTTTTCTGCATTCAGTTTCGAACGAAATGCATCTGCCCAGGTGTTCATGATGTGTAAGCTTTGGTTGATTTCATTGTGGATTTCTTTGATGTCTTGTTTGAAAGGGATATATATTGTTACATCGTCAGCGTATATATGTGGGTTAAGGTTATGGCTTGCTAGAAGTTTTGCCAGGGGTATCATCATTAGGTTGAAGATAGTTGGTGAGAGGGGTGATCCTTGCGGTACTCCACATTCTGGTGTCCATGCTGCAGACGTAGTTGAATTTGATGTGACCTGGTATGAGCGTAAGGTTAGGAACGACTTGAACCAGTTTAGGACATTGCCTCCGATGCCAAAGTATTCAAGTATATGTAGTAGGATTCCGTGGTCCACCATGTCAAAGGCACTTGACATGTCAAATTTTAGAAGAAGTATATTGTTACCGGTTGTAATCATTTGTTTAAATTTAGTCATTAGTGTAATTAGTACTGTTTCGGTGCTGTGGTTCGATCGGAATCCTGATTGGGCATCATGCAGTATTGAGAATTTGTCTAGATAGTTTGTAAGTTGTTTTGTTACCATCCCTTCGGTTATTTTGGTTATTAGTGGTATGGATGCTACTGGTCGGTAATTGGTTATTTCATTTGCACTTTTCTTTGCGTCCTTGGGTATTGGGGTGAGTAGAATATTTCCTTTTTCTTTTGGGAAAAGCCCGCTTTGTAGCATGGAGTTTACATGGTTCGTTAGGTCTGTTATGAATTGTTGAGGGGCTGATTTCATGAGGTTGTTTGGTCATATGTCTAGTTTGCAGTTGGATTTAGCAAATCTTTTGAGTGTTTCAGAGATGAGGTCTTCTGATAGTATTTCGAATTCGGTCCCGGTTCTGTCTGCTGGGTATATTCCGTCTTCTAGGTCTAGACAGTCTAGGAGTGTGGCATATTCAGTAGGGCTGGTGGGTATTTTAAGTAGTAGTTGAATAATTTTCTCTTTGAAGTATTTTGCAAGGTTGTCAACACTTGGTATGTCTTTGTTGTTGTTTGTAACTGGTGTGGTGTCTAGCAATTTGTTCACAAGGAAGAAGAGTTTGTGTGTGTCTTTGTAGTTTGATCCAATGATTGCCTTGTAATGTAGTCTTTTAGTCTGTTTTATGTTGTATTTGTATTTCCTCCGAAGTAGTTTCCAGGCATTTAGTGTTTGTTCATCCTTCTTTTTGTTCCATGCGCATTCTAGTTTCCTAACTTGTGTTTTGAGTTTTTTCAGCTCTTCGGTGAACCATGGATTTGATTTTTCCTATGTGATATTCTGGTTTGGATAGGAGCAATTTTGTCTAATGTTATTTTACATATATCATCCCATTCTTGGAGGAATTGGATGGTGTCTGGATTTGTTAACCATTCATTTTGGTAAATCTGTTGCCAGAATGTTGTGGGGTCTATTTTTCCTCTCTTGGTGTATGTTGTTGTTTGCTCATGTTTGTTAATTGCACTTCTGTGTATTTTTCGCCAGTGAAGGGAGACATGTGCTTTATGGTGGTCTGACCATAGTGTGGGTGTCCATCTTGTGTCAGTGACTAGGATAGTTGAGTCTGGGTCGAATTTGTGTGTGATAATGTCTAGTGTGTGTCCTTTTGTGTGTGTTGGTTGAGTGTTAGGTGCATGTAGGTCCCAAAGTTTTAAAAATTCTTTGCATTCTCGTGTTCCTGTTGAGGTGTCGTTTTCAAGGTGTAGGTTGATATCTCCTATTATGAGGATGTTTGAAGCAGATACACATGTATTTGAGATGAAGTCCATAAGTTGTGTTTGGGCGTCTTGCCACTTTCCTGGTGGCCTGTAGAATAGAATAGCGTTGAGGTGTTCTAGTAGGTTTGGATGATTAATTCTTGTCAAGGCGATTTCGAGTTGTGGTGAGGTGGATTCCCCAGTGGTTACAATGGTGAACTCGGATTTGTAAATGATAGCTATTCTGCCACCTCTTTTTCCATATCTTGTCCAGTGGGTGATTTTGTATTCTGGTGGGCATGTCTCTAAAATGGCGGGGTCTGTAGGGCTATGGAACCAGGTTTCTGTGATGAATCTTGGCTTGGCTTCCCAGAGGGAGTCTCCCACTGATTGCAGGACACTTTGCAAATCTGAAAGAGTAGTGATATAGGATCTGGGATAGTTCTTTGGATGAGGAAAAAGTTGACCCTGGTCTACACATTTTGGTGCCAAAGGCTTGTCTCCCTGCAATGTGGGCTTTACTCCATTGTTGCCTACCAAACAGGATTATTCAGAGGACAGCCCGGACATGCTGAGGCTGTTACAGGTCTGTTCATACTACAATCAGGAAGTAGGCAACATGGAGGCTATATTGTCTTCAATGACTGCCTTGCAGGGCTAGAGTGTCTATGTGTGGAGGTGACTGTAGAGTTGATGCTGATTCACAGAGCAGCCTGCAAAGTCTGTATAGTCTTCTGAGTATTCAGTCATGTTGGTGCTATTGCCTCCCTTCCCCCTCCCCTGCTCAGCTGGATAATCACATTTTTAATTGAGATCTGAGTACACATTCTGCAGCCAGTCCCCGCAGCATTGGTTTCGCTTTGTTGTTTTTGTAAATGATTTCATCAGCAGTAAAACATTAATGTTCCTGAAAGCCTTTCCACATGCAAAATGTTCTTGCTGGATAGGTGCAGCTCCATAGGAAAGAAAGAGATGCAGTTTTGTGCGAAACAGACAGATATGTATCTATGCGATGTGCAAACACGGCTCTGCAACTTAACATTTTACTTGCATATATTCGCTGCAGTTGTGCAGAGTTTGCAGTGTGTGTGTGTGTGTGTGTGCATATGTATATGTGTGTATGTATGTGTGTGTATATAATAATATAATCTTGGCCCATTGAAGAGTGCCCACGTTAGTCTGCTTTTTCTCCTTGAAGTATTGCCAATTTAATACGGCTATTGCATTAACTTTCTTGTGGCTTTAAGTGCAGGAGTCATGAGCTAGAGGAATGATGGGTACCACTAGAGTGCAACAAAGCATTAAGACAGCCAAACTGTGATTTTCTTGTATCTGTTATCTGATCACATTTAAAATATCTATCTTTTTAGAGGTAGCTATTTGGAAATTTCCCCCAAAACAAACCAGGCAGAACACCAGCTTATACAGTTTTGAGGTAGCTGTGACTTTGGCCCAGGGTTCAGTCTTCTGCAGGTTCAGACTGCATCCACAGGAAATGAATAAAACCATGGACTGTCTGCTCCATTCCTAAAGTTATCATTTTGTCTAATCTTTCCACCTAGCCAGGAAGTAGTGTCTAGGATATGAAGCACCTCCACTCCCCCCAAAAAAGAAGCAGTCTTAGGAGCCATGTCCTCCCCCCACCCACCCCACCGGATGAATAATCTTTGGCCACTGTGCTCCCACTGTTCCCCTCTCCACCTACCCCCAAGAAGAAACAGCCTTATGTCCTCTGCACAATCCCCAGAAAATGCAGCCTCGTGCTGTGCCCTCCCCCCTGGAGAGAAAGTAGTCTTCACTGTTGCCTTCTGTACAACCCCCCTCCAAGATGTCCAAGCTCTGACAGACTACATCTTATGCCCCATCCTTCCCTGGATGAAGTAGTTTAGAAACAGAACCTCCATCACTCTTCCCCCATGTTGCACCCTCTTCCCCCTCCCCCATGGTGAAAAGCAGCTTCTGTCTCTGGGGCCGAAAAAGAACTTGTGAAATAATTTCAGCTTTCCCCCAGAAACTTGGTGAGATTTTTTTCTTCTTGTCACTATGGTAACAGATTAAAAAAAGGTGCGAGCACTGTCTGTGAAAAGCAGAGATTCATCTCGTCAGATAAGATGGGGAGTTGGAGATAGTGAAGAAGGAGGGGAAATCATGTAATCTGTAGTGTGTCAATGTGACTCATGAAATGAAAACTTCTTTTTTTTTTTAAGAAGTCACTCTCCTCCTCCAGCAGATACGTACAGAATATAAATATGCAATCACTTCCATTTTGATGAAAGGATCGTTATGACGTTCATCATGCATAGTCACCCTGCACGGAGCTTGATCTTTACAAGAGTATCGTAGACATATGTCTAACATTGCCCTTCATCTTGAGAGGGAGGGGCATGGGGTCAGCTCATACTCACCATGTGACCCCTTCCTAGACCTTCCATTCACCCACAGAGGATGGGATCTAGCAGCCATGTACAGTGGTCTCTGTGCACCTCATTCTTTGACCACTTTTTCTATATTCTGGGGCAGTGATTCCCAAACCTGACTGGCTGGGGTTCCCCCAGGACAGGGTTTCAGGATATCTACAATGAATATTCATGAGATCTGTTTGCATACACTGCCTCCTTGATATGTAGATCTATCTTGTGCATATTCATTGCAGATATCCTGAAAACTTGACTGGCTGGGGTTCCTCCAAGACAAATTTGGGAACCCTGCTCTGGGGATAAAACAGGATTGTTTTTTTTTTTATTTTTTTAAAGGATTATATGTAATCAGGCTTGAGTGAAACCACCTAGGTGCCTTTCCCTGGACCTGTTTTATACAAGTGCTAGCTGGAAAGAACATACCCAGATGACATGTAAACATGCTCTAGGCTGATTCACACAATTCAGTGCATGAATCCATCCCATTAACCTTTAGTTGGCCTCAAGTGACTTTGTTTCTTCTGCTTGTTACTCAGGTGTTTAGGGCTGCAGCCTTATCATAGGAAACCCTGGTCCTCTTGCTGCAGTGGGTGCTTCAACTTACTGTGCCCAGGGAGGTGGGGGGCATACCCAGTCAAGTTGGCTCCTATGCTAGGAAGGATTAATTGCTGGACTGTTTTGTAATTGTACTCATTGTTGGTCTTCCTGTTCAAGCCCTTAGCCTTTATCATTTTGAATTTTCATTTACTACTCCTGTCTAATCCTCCTTTATTTATTTTTTTTTTTAAAGGGATTTTAATTTATTTTCAGGGAGCCAGATGGCTCCATCTTAGTGAGGAGAGGCATGAGCCAGCCCTGGTTTGATACTTTTGCATGAAGGAAGCTGCAATTCTGCGCTCGCCAAAGGACAACAACGTAATAGGGAATTTAAGACTGGCTCAGCCTGTCCCAATGACCTGGATGCTGCACATAACCCCATTGCAACAGTGTCAGGACACATGCATCACATACTTCAACTGATGCATCATACTCTTTCTGTGGGTTTGTAGGGGAGCTCTGGAGATTGCTCCAAGACAAGAATTCTCAACCCAGTCTTCAGGACATACCATGCCAGTCAGGTTTTCAGGCTACCCAAATGAATATGCATGAGATAAATTGCATGCATTGACTTCATGGTATGAAAATCTATCTCATGCATATTCATTGTGGATATCTTGAAAACCAGACTGGTCTGGTGTGTCCTGAAGACTGGATTGAACTGCTCCAAAGATGCTTTGCTCCTTGTGTGCTTCCTGCTTGTATGGTAGGAAGCACATTTCATAGAGAATTTCCTGTAACTCAATATGGGACTAGTGCTGCCACCTGACTCAAGATCATAAGACTAATCCAGTCTTGGTTTTAGTGTATTGCATACATGGACTTGTGGTTCTGTTGTCCATTAGGTTTCCTGAGAAAATCCAAATTACAAATCCATGCATGCAGTAGGGTAAACGTAGGACTAGATTAGCCTGTTCCTTACAACATGAAGTCAGGTAGCAACCCTACTCAGGACATACACATTCCACTTTTGAATGAATCCATCAATGTGTCTTAGGGCTCCAGCGAACTTTAGAGCACAGCAACATTATTTTTCTCACTAAGATTCTGCCACCAGAATTTGCTTTTGAGAATGAGCTCATGTGCCCATTTGCTGCCAACAAAAAGCATTGTTGCTTAACATAAGGGTATGTTTTTACTAAGGCACATTAGTGTTTTCGCCGATACATTCCTATAGGTGCGTTAGTGTTTGACGCACATTAACATGTGTTAAAAACACTAACGCCTAAAGTGTGCCTTTTGTAAACGCAGGCGTTAAAATCATGATGACTTTATTTATTGTGGGGAAAGAACATTTTTTTCCAGCTCTCCAGTGTTTTGTCTTCATTAGTAAGTCATGCAGTAATTAGATAAAGCTTCTTCCATAAAGAAGGATGGAGTTTATCATTTCTGAATTGTATAAACATTTCAAAGTACTCCTCACCCCATTATTAGTTAACGTTTGCAATTTATTATTTTTATATCCAGAAAAGCAACAAAATTTCAGGGAAGCGAATATTATACTAATTCCAAACCCTAACAGAGATCTGACAAAAGTAGATAACTACAGACCCATTTCTTTACTTTACTTAACATTGATTATAAAATTCTTACTAAATTACTGGCATTACGACTAAACAAAAAGCATACAACCTTAACAGCAGAAAATCAAGTAGGTTTTTTGCCAGGTAGATTTATTGGTGATAATGTAAGACTTCTTTATTATTTAAACCATGTAGCCATAAACCAAAATTATCCTATGGTTGCCCTCTCACTTGATGCAGAAAAAGTGTTTAACCGCATTGAATGGTCGTATCTTTTTGAAAACTGTAGACTGATTTAACATGGGTTCTGAATTCAAACAATGGATTAAAATTCTTTACTCCAACCTACATCCAGAATTTCAATTAACAATACTTTGACAGATGCAATTTACCTCTGTCGTGGTACTAGACAAAGATGTGCCTTATTCCCATTATTATTTAACTTAGCGTTGACACCCCTTCATATAGCGATTTGACCGATAATGGAAAAAAGAAGGGCGTCCCTGACGAGCACTTGGGCAACTTTACCTGGTCCATTTTTTTGTTACGACCAAGCCTCAAAAAGGTGCCTGAACTGACCAGATGACCACCGGAGGGAATCGGGGATGACCTCACCTTACTCCCCAGTGATCACCAACCCCCTCCCATCCTAAAAAAAAATTTAAATATTTTTTGCCAGCCTCAAATGTCATACCTAGCTCCATGACAACAGTATGCAGGTCCCTGGAGCAGTTTTAGTGGGTGCAGTGCACTTCAGGCAGTCAGACCCAGACCCATTATCCCCCCTACCTGTTACACTTGTGGTGGTAAATGTGAGCCCTTCAAAACCCACCAGAAACCCACTGTACCCACATCTAGGTGCCCCCCTTCACCCCTTAGGGCTATGGTAGTGGTGTACAGTTGCGGGTAGTGGGTTTTGGGGGGCTCAGCACTCAAGGGAGCTATGCACCTGGGAGGAATTTCTGAAGTCCACTGCAGTGACCCCCTAGGGTGCCCGGTTGGTGTCCTAGCATGTGAGGGGGACCAGTGCACTAGGAATGCTGGCTCCTCCCACGACCAAATGGCTTGGATTTGGTCATTTCTGAGTTGGGTGTCCTCGGTTTCCATTATGGCAGAAAATCGGGGATGCCCATCTCTAAGGTCGACCTAAATTTCGCAATTTGGGGGTTCCCTGACCGTATTATCGAAACAAAAGATGGACGCCCATCTTGTTTTGATAATACAGGTTTCCCCGCCCCTTCGTCGGGACGTCCTGTGAGAATGTCCTCAGGAAAACTCGGGTGCCCCTTTCGATCATGCCCCTCATTGTGTCATTAGCTAAGGGGGTCTTTATTTTTTGTCTATTAGATTGTAAGCTCTTTGAGCAGGGACTGTCTTTCTTCTATGTTTGTGCAGCGCTGCGTATGCCTTGTAGCGCTATAGAAATGCTAAATAGTAGTAGTAGTAGTAGTATGCACTAATGATTAGCGCTCACTAAACACTAGAGATGCCCCGTTGCTAAGGGGGCCTTCTACAAAGGCACACTAGCGGTTTTAGTATGCCGTAATGATTAGCGCACACTAAACACTAGAGATGCCCCGTTGCTAAGGGGGCCTTCTACAAAGGCACACTAGCGGTTTTAGTATGCCGTAATGATTAGCGCACACTAAACACTAGAGACTCCCATATATGGGCATCTCTAACATTTAGCGTGTGCTTATTGTTAGCACACCTTTGTAAAAGGACCCCTAAATTTTGATATATATTGGTTATTAACTTCTACAGATCATGACCTCCTTCTATGGCTACATGTTGAAAGGGATTTAATCTCACTAGTACCCATCTCTTTGTTTATTACAATATCTTTATCATATAGTTTATTCAATAATAAAGATACAAATTTTGCTCTTTTGCAATTTGATAAAGCTATGAAAATTTTATTTATTTATTCATGGTTGTATCCCACAATTATCCAAAAATGAGTTTCGGTTCAACATGGCTTACATTTAACAGTTGTTAGAGATTACATTGATATAAATTCACCGTGTAGGTGGACTTATATAGTACGTTTTTGCAGTTGGGCAGGTGAAGTAGTAGATAACCTCTGGTTCCTGGGATTTGCATTTCTTGGAGATAGTTTGATTATGTCTAGCATGTAGTCTGGTGACATGCCAAACAGTATTTTGAAGATGATTGTGCTAGTTTTGAAAAATAGTCTGGCCCTGATTGGGAGCCAATGTAGTATTATGAGTAAAGGGGTTGCTCTATCATATTTTGACTTTTAGAATATACTGTGTTTTGGATGGTTTGCAATAATCGTAGTAAGTTTTCTTTGCAGCCTACATATGCTGCATTACAATAGTCTAGTTGGGACAGTATCTGCGTTTGTACTATAAGATGGGATAACTGTCTAGGGAAATAGTCTCTGATTCTTCTCAGTTTCCATAGTGTTTTGAAGCTTTTTGACATGATTGCAGTAACTTGGTCTTCAAGGGTCAGATGTTTGTTGAGAATAATTCCTAGTATTTTTATTTGTCTTTCGATTTTGTAAGATCATGATCTATTATGAGATTTTGGTAAGTACTGGGATTGTACTGGCTGGATAAAACCAGGAGTTTGGTTTTGTCTCAGTTCAGTTTAACAGTTGTGACCCAATTTTCCATGAGGTCGAGTACTTTTTTTGTCTGCGTATATGAATGGGTTTAAACCCATTTTTTCCAATTTCTTGCCAAGTGGAACCATCATAACATTGAATAATATTGGTGAGATCGGAGAACCCTGAGGGACCCCGCATTCAGGGATCCAGGAGGCTGAAAATTCATTGGACATCTTGACAAGGTAGGATCTAGTTCTTAGAAAACCATTGAACCGGGCTTCTACTGCTCCAGTTATTCCTATGTTGTCGAGCAGGGTCATTAGTATTGTGTGATCTACTAGGTCAAAGGCGCTTGACATATCAAATTGTAGTAGTAGTATTGACTGGCCTTGGCTTATTATTATTCTGAATTTTGTGATTGGAAGCCTGATTGAGAGCTCTGAAGGACTTATTTATTTATTTATTTATTTATTTTATTTGTTACATTTTTATCCCACATTTTCCCACCTTATTTGTAGGCTCAATGTGGCTTACATAGTACCGGAGAAGCATTTGCAGACTCCGGTGTGAACAAATACAAAGTGATGTTGTGGCACAGCCACATTAAGAAATCGTACAACAGAAGGGTTGTGTCATGTCCATTACATACTTTAGTTTTGTTATTTTGCAGAGATCAGGCATTTAAGTTGGATCAGTAGTGCGTTAGGTATTCCATTAATTGTTGTGCTACTAGTCCCTCCATTGCTTTTGTCAGCAATGGTATTGGTGCCACTGGTCTGTAATTAGTGAGTTCACTGATCTTTCTGGTGGCGTCTTTAGGGATTGGAGTCAGTAAGATGCTGTCCTTGTCAGAAGAGAAATAGACTTTTGAGAATATGTATTCTATGTGTTCAGTTAAGCATTTGATGAATCATTCTGATGGGTTTTCCATCATGTAGTTTGGGCAGCTGTCTAATATCCTGGCGGGCATAAGTCAAGCAGTACTGGGTCATCCTGCATTTGCAGCCACGTTTCTATAATGAATAGTATATATAATTGCTTGGTTTCAATCCAGTCTCTAATTATGGTTGACTTGTTAACTGCTGATCTCGCATTTATGTAACCTATAGGAATGGGTTCATATGTATCAATGTTGATGTTAGTGTACTTAACAGTCTGTAAATGTCTGTTCGTTTTATCTTTTTTTTTATGATGTGGCCATTGTGATTGTTATTTGTGCTTATCTTTTTGGTATTGGTTAGGGTGTTGATATCTGGTTTGTTTTGGTTTTTATAGTTTGGTCTTTCCAGTTGGTTAGGAGGGCATCATCTTACTGTAATAAGTACGGGAATTTTGTTCCATTTGTTGATTGAAGCAGCTCGTAACCCCATTATCCATAGTATTATCATGCAGTAAAAAAGCCATGATCTAATATTGGCCATAATGGGATATGTTGTGAGCAAAAGAATGCCTGGAGCTCTTCTCAAATTTCTATTTGGAATATTCCTAAATTACAGTAAGAATAGAAAAGAAAAGTATATCATGAAAGTTATGGTAACACTTTCATTTGAAGATTTAGTTCGTAAACACGGCCTATCTCCCAACCAAATGTTTCAATGGTTACAGTTAACACGCTATCAAAAAAAGTAATATTTATCTAACTTCTTTATCAAAATCATCTGATTTATATGATTTCTGTGTTTCTATATTTCCCAAAGGTAAATTAATGTTGGCGTTTTATAACGTTCTGAACTTATTCCATTTTCCATATTCTATTGGCATTCAAGATGTTTGTCTTAGGGACCTGGATATACAATGTGATAATAATGTTTGGTCTCATTTATAGCTCAAAGTAAATAGAATGCGCTCGAGAATACAGACTAAACAGGTGAAAAAAATCCAACTTAATTCCACAATCTGATTCAAATAAAAGGTTGTATCTTTTCTTTTCAATGATGGTATATCCAAGAAATTTGCTAGCACATCAGATAAAACCTCCGTCGTGAACACTATCGGTTAGAAAAACCGCCAAATGAATATTTGAGAGAGATTTGCATGCAACCGTATCTCATGAATATTCATTGTGGGTATCCTGAAAACCTGACTGGGGCAGTGGCGTAGCCACAGGTGGGCCTGGGTGGGCTGGGGCCCACCCATTTAGGGCTCAGGCCCACCCAACAGTAGCACACATTTAGCAGTAGCTGGTGGGGATCCCAAGCTCAGCCAGCTGAAGACTTTCCCCTGATGGCAACGAAAATACTACTCTCCACGATACTGGCACCTGCGCATGCTCTGTTTTCAGCGCATGCCTGCTGCAGACTGCCAAGGTGGAAAGAAGCAATTCCCCACCAGCTGAGGTATTTTTTTGGTGGTCGTTGGGACGGAGGAGAACACTAACACTTAGTGCCCACTCACTTCTTGCCTAGGCCCACCAAAATCTGGCTACGCCCCTGGACTGGGGTGCCTCCAGGATCAAGTTTGGGAACCACTGCCATATGACATATTTATGTCAAATGATTAAGTTGTTCTGGATACAAATTTGAAAATACATACAAGCTATATTTCACTGTCAAACCAAGCTCTTGATTTTATATACTGTAATAATTTTACATTCAGCACATCCTCAATTAGATCTCAAACTTTTTTAAATATTTTAATCTCAATTGCCCTGCAGATGATTCTAGGCAACTGGAAAAATGCAAATATGTTAGATGCTACATTCTGGTGGAACACAGTATGTATGATATCAAAATTTGAATTAAAATCTGCTGAAAAAAACAAATAACCTACAGGTCATTCTTCAGACATGGAAACCTTTGGATACATATTTAAAACAAGACTTGTAATCCTATTGACATTCTATGTATGGAAATATAAAGGCTCAAGGCAACCACTGTCATTTACTCATACCCTTTGATATTCACAGAAAATTTCCAGTTTATTATGTCTCTATATAGCATCCCCCTTTTAAAATTATTGTTGTTTTTTCCCATAAGTGTTATTTTATAGCTCTATTCATTTGAGCATGTAATGTATTTCTCTGATGAAAACCTCATTTTGTATACGTTTTGTTCCTTTAAAAAAATTAATAAAAAAGATTTGATCTCAAAGAAGGATGGCGTTAGTAACAGTCCATGGGGAATAGGTCAGGGAAGGTGGCACACTGGGGAATTACACCTTTTTCTCCTTTCTCTTCCACACGTCATTCCCTCCCACCCTATGCCACCTCAGTGTCTCACATCTGTCATCCTTACGTCTTTTCCCAGCCACAGTGGAAGTGAATTTTAAGATGAGCCAACACCTTCCTACACCAAAGTGTCACAGTACAGAAATACTCTGGTGTGATAAGAGGCGCAAAGCCCCTGATTTATAACTTTGCAATGCACAGATCTCTGTAGCTCTGAAACTCCTTTCTGCAGCACTTGAAGGGAAAGTACTCAGAATTAGAGTTCCAATCCCTACCTTGAATTCTGTACGAGTTTAGGGCCGTAACTTTCATCTCATGCTGCCTCCTAGGTGGGTAACAGTAATAATTGTATGATCTTTGGCAATCACCGATAGTGGAGGAGTGGCCTAGTGGTTAGGGTGGTGGACTTTGGTCCTGAGAAACTGAGTTCGATTCCTGGCACAAGCAGCTCCGTGTGACTCTGGGCAAGTCACTTAACCCTCCATTGCTCCATGTAAGCCGCATTGAGCCTGCCATGAGTGGGAAAGCGCAGGGTACAAATGTAACAAAAATAAACTAGATACTATTGAAGATTCTACATGGAATGTTGCTACTATTGGAGATTCTACATGGAATGTTGCTATTTCACTAGCAACATTCCATGTAGAAGGCTGCGCAGGCTTCTGTTTCTGTGAGTCTGACGTCCTGCACGTACGTGCAGGACGTCAGACTCACAGAAGCAGAAGCCTGCGCAGCCACATTGGTGATCTGCAAGGGCCGACTTCTACATGGAATGTTGCTAGTGGAATAGCAACATTCCATGTAGAATCTCAAATAGTAGCAACAGTGGAGGAGTGGCCTACTGGTTAGGGTGGTGGACTTTGGTCCTGGGGAACTGAGGAACTGAGTTGGATTCCCACTTCAGGCACAGGCAGCTCCTTGTGACTCTGGGCAAGTCACTTAACCCTCCATTGCTCCATGTAAGCCGCATTGAGCCTGCCATGAGTGGGAAAGCGCAGGGTACAAATGTAACAAAAATAAACTAGATACTATTGAAGATTCTACATGGAATGTTGCTACTATTGGAGATTCTACATGGAATGTTGCTATTTCACTAGCAACATTCCATGTAGAAGGCTGCGCAGGCTTCTGTTTCTGTGAGTCTGACGTCCTGCACGTCAGACTCACAGAAGCAGAAGCCTGCGCAGCCACATTGGTGATCTGCAAGGGCCGACTTCTACATGGAATGTTGCTAGTGGAATAGCAACATTCCATGTAGAATCTCAAATAGTAGCAACAGTGGAGGAGTGGCCTACTGGTTAGGGTGGTGGACTTTGGTCCTGGGGAACTGAGGAACTGAGTTGGATTCCCACTTCAGGCACAGGCAGCTCCTTGTGACTCTGGGCAAGTCACTTAACCCTCCATTGCTCCATGTAAGCCGCATTGAGCCTGCCATGAGTGGGAAAGTGTGGGGTACAAATGTAACAAAAATAAATTAATTAATTAATTAACAAGAGTTTGTGCAGGAAGAGACATGACATACAAGGGCAGCTGGGATGGCACCTTAAAATATATGGGCAGGTTAATTCATTGTTGCTAAAGACCTGTAAGAAGCTGGGATGGTGATGTGTGTCTTGTTCTTGATAAATTAACTTTTGCATAGAGAGAATACAGAAACTTTTATATCTATTTATCCAAAAACAGCCAGAGCGCTCCAAGTATCTCTTTATAACTTCCTTATTCTCACTATTTGTTTTATGCTTTTTATCCCCTATCCTTCACCCTCACTTCTGTTGCCTTTTTACGCCTTTGTCCTCTATTCCAGTGAAGAACTAAAAACATGGCAGAGTGATCAGGCTTAGGCTGAGACTCTGCTAGCCAGTCAGTAATGGCCCTGTGCTTGCAGTAGGGAAGTGTAAAGGAATACACTTTTTAAAATTCATTTTGTTAATTTCATTCTATTTTAGTGCAATCTATTTTGTGCTGGCATTTATTCCATTTTAGTGCATCCTAAAATGAAATAGTATTGAGTTCTTTTTACAAGTTTCTACAATAAAGAGCTGCTACATTTGGACAATTTGCTCATTTGTCTGGTATTTCCCACTGTGTACTGTTACTACCTGTGTTTTGTGGGCTTCCTTTGGCTTTCTCTCCTTGTGATTCAGAGATTGTTCTTGTCATCACACAATAGGGGCATGTAGTGGCCAGGTGTAGGGTAAGAGGTAGGGTTACCATATGGCTCCAGAAAAAGGCAGACAAATTGAGCCAGTCTGGGTTTTACTTCCATTGTTTTCAATGGAAGCAAAACCTGGACTGGATCAATGTGTCCTCCTTTTTCTGGAGCCATATGGTAACCCTAGTAAGAGGCTCCAGACGGGTTAAGTGGGGTTTCCCAAGCTGAGGCCTGCTGCTGCCCAGACTGGATCAAAGTAAGGGAAAGATACAAAATAGGGGTTAATTCTCCAGGGCTCTGCAAATGAAGACTTGTGTACATCTAGTATGTATACACTAATCCTTGATAATTATCATAATGGCACCACAGGCCAACCCTGGATTGAGCTGAGCTTGAAATAGTGTTGAGCTTAGGCAGGTGATGTACTGCATTACCGGTAAGGTTTTGGCTTCTTTTGGGGACTATGGTGAACGTAATTTATTTCCAGACTCTGAGGAGCTCTGCCCCACATGCCACTGAAGTCAGAATCCCTCTGGAAACAGTTCTTCCTGTTATTGGAGTCATTGAGGAGATAATGAGAGAGGAGAGTTTGCATGTCCAGACTTGTCCCAAAGGGAGAGAGGTGGAGGAGTGGGCTGTGCTGCTGATACTTAACTGTTTAGTATGTTAAATCTATACTGTGGAGAATTCAATAGAGCTGCCAAGATATCCAGTTCCAGGGAGAGACTTTTTGGCCAGTTGTGGTTTTGAACCTACATCTCAGTGTGGTAGTTGTAGTCCTGGATTCTACCCACTAAAATCAGTGCTGTGGTTTCCCATATAATACATCAAAATAGTGATATTAGAAATGCAGAACTGGCCCAAAATCTCCCTCTTGGATCTGGGTAACGAGTCAGCCCTAAAATCATTGTTAAAATGTGCTAAATCCAGAATCTGTAGGAATATCCCACTAGAAGAAAGTGTTAAAATCTACAACCTTCCTACAGGAATGCAGCACTGTAGTGCATTAAATCTAGGTTTATTGCTTCAGGAATACCTCACTATATAGTGTGTTATTCTCCTAGAAGCATCGCACTACAGTGCATCATATCCAGACTCTTCCTAAAGAAATACCACACTGTAGTACCACATAAGATGAGGTAGCGTACTCTTTTATTAAAATAGCCCAATGTGGGCACATTTCGCTTATTACAGGCTGCTTCGCGGCAGAAACGACAAATCATAAATATTAACAGAAGAACATTCATACAAAAATTAAAATACCACGTGCAAATCATTAAAACTAATGGCATGATATAATAAAGACATAATAAACATAGTATACAAGTAATTTATAAAAACAAATCAACCACATTTATGGAATCAATAATTAAAGATAAATAGCATGCATGTATAACACAGATATGTAAAAACAAATCAACTACAAATATAACACATTGGACTGAATACAATAAAGAACATGCATAATGGGAGTCATGCACAGTATTTATTTATATATTTATTTTGATTTTGCTCATATATTTTTCAGTAGTAACTTGTATGCATATATGAAAGACGTCTACGGAGAAAACAGAAAAGGGGTGGGGAAAATAGGCTGTATTCAAACAATGGGGGAGACGTATGGATTAGTTAAAACAATGATATTTATTATGAATAGGTGACTCAACACAGCCGTGTTTCGGCGCCGTAACGCCTTCCTCAGGAGTCTATAAAAACAAATATAATAACAGATATAATACATAAATACTGCATACAAAATACATATATCAATGTACGTATATACTAAATAAACATCTCAGAACATATATATGAATAAAAACCAAATGAACATATATAGATGTAAAAAACAAGAGCAAAATTATAACCAATTTCAAATCCATAAGGGTAATATTAAAATAATGTCAAGTAATCTCTAAAAGTATTACATGTGAATAAAATGGTGTTGCAGAATGAATGCATGCATCAGTAATGCAAAAACAAATGCTTGTACAGAGAGTAACGTAAAGTGTGATGTTTACACAATAGACAGCAAACACAGGGATTTGAAATTGGTTATAATTTTGCTTTTGTTTTTTACATCTATATATGTTCGTTTGGTTTTTATTCATATATATGTTCTGAGATGTTTATTTAGTATATACGTACATTGATATATGTATTTTGTATGCAGTATTTATGTATTATATCTGTTATTATATTTGTTTTTATAGACTCCTGAGGAAGGCGCTATGGCGCCGAAACACGGCTGTGTTGAGTCACCTATTCATAATAAATATCATTGTTTTAACTAATCCATACATCTCCCCCATTGTTTGAATACAGCCTATTTTCCCCACCCCTTTTCTGTTTTCTCCCTTTTGTCCTGTGGGGATCAAGTGCACCTCCACACTCCGTGTGGTTTTTCTTTGAAAAACGTCTGCAGCATGCATAGAGCAGCCACGCTTAGCAATTGGCTGTTCAGCGCATGCTTGGGTAACTAATTGTCTTCCCCCCTACCGAGCTGCTCGCTGTTTTTTTTTTTCGAGCAGCTCATTTGCATCCCTTTTGTTTTGAGCATCCTTCGCTATTTCCAACTTTGGTAATTTTGGAAATAGCAATTGGTACTTTAATGGGACTTTGATGCATCTGCATCTTAGAGTAAGAGTACATGTGGTTCTAAGATTTTAATTTTCTATGGATATTCTTATGTTTTTATTTATGATTTGTAGTTGCTGCCACTGAAGCAGCCTGCAATAGGTGAAATGTGGTCGCAATGGGCTATTTTTAATGTGTGCTCTACCTCCTCTTCTGTGATCCATTTTCTTCCTTTGCTACTAGGATGTGTGGATCATGCCTGCCTCTTTCTGTGTTGATACCCACATCACATCCAGACTCTCTTCCTAGAGGATTACCACACTATAGTGTACCACATCCAAAGTATTACCTTAGCAATACCAAATTTCAGAAAAACATGTGAGAAGCCATGGAGTCCCTTCTGTTTACACTCCTTTCCAACAGCTCAAGAGTAGTTTTTATGTCATTGAAGCTGACAGGAAGAGTAGGAATTGCAATCATCTCCTCCACTCCAGATCTTTGAAATGCAAACTGCCTCATTACTAGGCTAAAATTCTCTTTCTTAGTCTCACCTGTGACTCACCTATGAACTACCTAGTTAAGTTCTTTCCAATCCTGGCTTCCCTATTGTAACTCAAAGACTCTGTTTTTGTTGTTTTTTTTTTAATTTGTGTGTCTCTATACAGCGCTGGTTTTACCCAAACATGTCCTCTTTTTGAGGACGTAGCCGGGCAACTGAATGGGTTTTGCCAATCTGCCTCTTTGTCCAGATTTGCAAATGAACAGGCAGGCTGGCAGACAGGCAGGTGAGCGTCCTATCCTCACCTCCTCTCCTTTACATTAGTGTGGTGGTCTAGTGACCTCTTTGGGGCAGGAAAGAGCCCCCCTCTTTCCTGACCAGCGCATCTGCAGACTGTCTTTCTCCTGGTGCTAATTCAAAATGGCTGCTGAGAGTTCAAGCAGTGGCCTCGTAAGACTTCTACAGAAGCACAATTAGTAGCACCATTCCATGCTACCAATCCCGGGGCAAGCAGTGGCTTCCCCCATGTCCATCTCAATAACAAGACTATGGACTTTTCCTCCAGGAACATGTCCAAACCTTTTTTTAAACCCAGGTACACTAACCGCTGTTACCACATCCTCCAGCAATGAGTTCCAGAGCTTAACTATTCTTTGATTGAAAAAATATTTCCTCCTATTTGTTTTAAAAGTATTTCCATGTAATTTCATTGCGTGTCTCCTGGTCTTTATACTTTTTGAAAGAGTGAAAAAAAAATCAATCCACCCATTCTATACCAGTCAGGATTTTAAAGACTTCAATCATATCCCCTCCCCCACCCTCAGCAGTCTGTTTTCCAAAAGTACACACATACATTGTAACACAATGGAGCATTTCCCCATCTTCAATTTGTTGACCCAGGATTTGCATGTGAAAAAAGTGGGACTGGGTGGGTTAGTGAGAGGAAGTATATGAGGTCTGTTTGTGACTGGCAATGTATGTGAACTGTGTATATCTGTGACTGATGTGTCTATAGTAGAGTTCTCAGTCCAGCCTTCAAGAACACCTAGTCAGCCAGGTTATCAGGATATCCATAATGAATAAGCATGAGATTTGCATGCAGTACCTTCATTCTATGCTAATCTATCTTATTCATGTTCATCACGGGGATCTTGACTGACTGGTATCCCAAGGACTGAGTTGAGAAAGGAAATGGGACTTGATATACCACCTTTCTGTGGTTTTTGCAACTACCTTCAAAGCAGTTTACATAGTATAAACAAGTACTTATTTGTACCTGGGGCAATGGAGGGTTAAGTGACTTGCCCAGAGTCACAAGGAGCTGCAGTGGGAATCAAACCCAGTTCCTCAGGATCAAAGTCCACCGCAATAACCTCTAGGCAACTCCTACACAAACCTTGATCTATAGAACGAGTGTACTTACTTATCTGTAGAATGTGTAGAATGTGTGTGGAGTAGGATGACAGACATTGGCTGATGAGGTATGTGTTGTGGGGTTAGGGGTCGCAATGTTTTTATGAAGGTGTTGTGTGTGAGGTCTAATGAAGTAGTATTTATTTAAAATAGTCTTACATACTGTTGAACATATTTTCTCAACAGTTGTGTATATATGTGCATAGAAACTATCTGTTAAAGAAATAAATCTAATTAGACCCATGGCATGAGACTAACACAACAGTAAACAGTGTTACTGGTGTCTAGTTCCTCACTTATCTCTATATACTTCCTAATCAAGTTACAACCAAACCACACACCTGCTCAAATATGCCTTAACTTGCTTCTTAAATGTCAGATAATCTGCATCTAATTCCAACTAGTGAAGAAGTAGCCCAGGAGAATGGCATCGTTATGATATTCTATCTTCCTAAATATTTTAAAACTAGAAATCACTAGAACAAATCCTGGTTCTGCGATCAGAACTGGATTTATAGGTATTATGGCCCCTAGGCAGACCCTTAAGCACAGCATTAAAATTGTAAGCCTCACACACACTTTCATTGGTATCCTGTGCAAGCTAACCACATAAGGGGTAAGCTTTCACTACCAAAATCACTCTGGCCGCCATGTTCCTGATAATCTGTAAACAATGGGATCACACAATGAGACAACCCCAAGTAAATTGAATTACGATAGTCAAGGTATGACGTATAGAATAGTCTGCACTACCTCTCCAAAATTGTGGTAACAAAGAAATAACGCTTATAAAAGGCTGCCTTCACAACCCTTTTCAACTGGTATATGTTGGAGGTCTTGTGATATTTAAGATTTGGTGAATGAGTGGTGTGAAGAGGCCTGGATATGTGTCTAGGGATGTTCTTGCTCTCCCCCTCCCCCACCAAGCTCCTTTTGAATTTTTTTCATTGTTCAGGTCTATTCTTTGTGGAGGCTATAGCTGTGGAGCCACAGGGTTTGGGCTCCCCACAACGCACTTCATTAGTCTTCAGCATGATGGAGCTGCGGCAGGCCTCCTCCTCTGGGCCACTCTTCCTGCAGCTCCAACCATAGCAGGCTGCTTTATCTTGTATCACGGGTTTGGGCCTCTGCAGCATTGACTGCTCTGCTCTTCCTCCTGTTCTACACAGCCCATGGATTTGTTTGCACACACACATTCCTAATCATGTACCACACCCAGACTTGCCATAGGAATGCCACACTAGAGTGTTCCCATCCCAAAGCATTCCCTTAGAAGTGTGGATGACTGTATGGGGTCTGAGAATTTGTGGTAGTCATTTTAGACAAGTGGCAGGGAAATGGCAGGTAAGAGATTCGGTAAGTGTTGAACCATGTGGATAGCGTAGGGATGTGCTGTTTGCAATGACCATAAGAAATGCATGATGCCAAGAAATAAAAATGAGCAGAAGCCCCCCCCCCCCCCCACAATATTTTGTTTTTACGTTTGCTGATAATAGTGCAAAGAGGGGGCATTCTTAATGGCATTTCCCCCAAACTAAAATGAACAATGCTGCAAATGACACAGGAAACAAAATGAAGTGAACATTTTTGGACTGCCCATTCCTAGGCAGCGACCGACCACCGCGGTGGTGAAACTGGATCCGCTACGAAAGGAGCAACACAACAAAAAGGGGAGTAGCGTGATCAACACGACTCTTCCAAAAAGCCAAGGAGACGAGGTGAAGAGAGAGTTCTTTATTTGTAATAAAGTAGGACACGGCACTGTGTTTCGGCAACACTGCCTGCCTCAGGAGTCTTGTAGTTCAAGTGTGAGATTGCACGGAAGCGCACAGAGGAAGTAAACCAAATCAAGTCTCTCAGTCGGAGTCTGATCATAAGATACTGAAATGAGGTCTGCTGCACTTCCACTCTGCACTTCTGTGCAATCTTATACCCGAACTACAACTGTATAAAGACTCCTGAGGCAGGCATTGTTGCCAAAACACGGTGCTATGTCGAGGCCTACTTTATTACAAATAAAGAACCTTTCTCTTCTATTTCTAGACAGCAGCATTTCTTTATGGTATGGGGGGGGGGGGGGAAGCTTCAGTCAGACCCAGGTTCAAACCTAAGCAGGGATTCTCTTGCTTTTCTTTAATTGCTTAATGGATTGTCCTGTTCCTTGGCTGTATATTTTAGGGATCCTGACTGTTCTGACAACTGCATGCAAAACCCCATCACGGAGTCCTGCTGGCCTCTTCTGGTGACAGTGAACTCTCTGGGGGACACAGGATCCTGGTTTTCCAATGGATCATCATTATTTCTCTTGTGCTGAATTAATCTAGTCTGTAAATTTCAGTTTTACTACATACTTGCAGGAAATGCATCTGACTAATGGCCCTGGGGGACATAAGGACAAGGGGAGGTAGCAGCACAAGTGTTTTAGTTGAAGTGAGCCATGCTGGCAAGTGCCATGAGGTTTCTAGTAAGAAGGTATTTTTTGTGTCGGTTTATGTTGATGTAGTATTTGTGCCTTTGACGTTCCAAATTACAGTGATCATAAAACAGTAGTCACGTGAGTCTGCCTTACTCCTCTTTCTCTCTCTCTCCCTCTCCTTCTCCTTCTCTCTCTCTCTCTCTCCCCCTCTCCCTCTCCCTCCTATTTTCTTGTGCTCTTCTCTATCCCTTTCTTTTACCTTTCATCTCCCCATCCCTTCTGTGTACTGTTCCATACTTCTCAGGGAATATGTACTTTTCTTCCTTCTGCATGTGTCCTCCCCCCCCCCCCCCCTTGTGAGGGTGTTAAAGGAATGACTGCAGCTGCTGATCTTTCTAGACCCAGCTTAGAGTTCTTGTCTCCTCAGGAGCTGGCAGCAATTTCCCCAGAGAGGATTATTTAAGATAATTGCATAGGTGCCATCAGGAGACGGAGGTGAAAGTGGGGGTCTCTGCACATGTCCGGATACCTGTGATCTGCTGTCAGTATTGGTGAGGAGTTGAGCAGCTGCTCCCGAGTCAAGATATAACAGATTGTAACTAGCACACACAGAAATAACACCAGAAGAGACCGGAAGTTTATTTCGATAACCCCTTTACTGGATTATTTATGATGCGTTTTTGGTTACTGTAGCATCAAGCTGCACGGCCCTCTCTCACTGTCATCCTCTTCACTCTTCTCATTCTTTTCTCAGTAAAAGAAGATCCACACTTTTGAAGAAGGAAGAGGAATGCCAGAGACAAATAGTCTATGGCAGTGATTCCCAACCCTGGTCCTGGAGGCATCCCAGCCAGTTGGGTTTTCAGGATATCCAAAATGAATAGTCATGGAAGAGATTTGTATGCAGCAGGGGTGTAACTATGGGGGGGGGCAAGGGGGCCTGGGCCCCCACAAATTTCATCCAGGCCCCTGGTTTGGCTGGCATCAGTGTGCACAAGAGTAGCAAGAAGAAGGAAGAGCAGGGGCAGGCAGTGAACGCAGCTGCGCCAGAGACCGCTCAGCATCAGTGTGCATAGGAGGAGCAAGAAGGAAGAAGAGCAGGGGGAAGGCGGTGAAGGCGGCTGCGCAGGAGACCATGCTGAAGGCTTCGGCTGGCATGGGTTGGGGACCCCTGCCAGCAAAGGTATTTGTGAGGAGGCGAGGCAGTCGGGGAGGCAAGGTGTGCAGTGGGGGGGGGGGGGGGCGGCACTCAAAATGTGCCCCCAACCTCGGGCTCTGGCCCCCGCTCATCGTTAGGTCTGGCTACGCCCCTGGAAGGCAGTGCTTGCAAATCTTCCTCATGAATATTCATTGTGGATATCCTGAAAACCCGACTAGCTGGGGTGCCTCCAGGACCAGGTTTGGGAACCACTGGTCTATGGCATTGTAGCAGGAATGAAATTGGGCAGGCTGGATTAGCCTTATCTGCTGCCATAGGACCCTCTCTTCTCTGCAGTCTCCCTCCCCTTCTCTGTTCTCTTCCCTCTTTCTCTCATCACTCCTTGTCTTTATACCCCCATCTGCCTGGCTGTGTAAGTCGATGGCACTACAGTGCAGTGTTTGTCCTTCTCTGAGAACAATCACGACGCTGATTTCTGTGGCGGCTGACAGTGACAGAGGACGTAGTCCCATTCTACAGATGAGGCTTTGTTCTGGTTCCCTTCCTCTTTTAAAGCCTCTTTCACGTTCTTTGTACCAGGAGACGGATGAGCAAGACTATGGGTTCAGAAATTCCACAGCCCAAAAATAGTGAGGGAGAGGAAGTGTTTTTCATGTTCCACTTTTGCTTGTACAGCACAGGAACAAATGAGTAGCAGTTAACAGAACAGGCATCTGCTATTGCTATAGCCACCGTTAGGTTGCCCTCGCCTTCTCCCATCATTACATTTATTTATTGAGTGACACCAGTGTACACAGCATTGCACAAGAGAAGGGTCAGAGTTCTCCCACACTTTTACAGAAGTAATGCATTAGGAAAGCAGAAATCTGGCAAACACAGGTCTTTGGTTTTATAGTGATTGAGAATAGGACTAAAAGCCCCTACAGTACTTCTTCCTCCCAATACACACACATACAAGTCATTTCATCTCAACCTGCAAATGGCTTTATCTAATCTAATCTTCATATTTATATTCCACTAAATTCTCGTTAGAGCACAAAGCGGATTACAATAAAATAACGAATAAATTCAACTGGGAATAATTACAAATCTCAGAGTTACAATACAAATATAAACAGTATTATGCATATAATTAAGTAAAAAAAAATTGAAATAGGAGGGTTTTTATTTGATGTAAAAAAAAAAAAGTAAATAGGATGATTGATTTTGTAATGAAATAGGTAAACTGTTCCATACAAAAGAAGCTTGGTATGCATTCAGAAACTTATAATATTGGAAACCTTAAATCTTGCAATGACTTAATTATGTGACTGTTATTGGATTGCACTCATACATAAGTACATAAGTAATGCCAAACTAGGAAAAGACCAAAGGTCCATCGAGCCCAGCATCCTGTCCCCCGACTCGTGAACCTGTTCTAACATACTAAAGAACAAAATGCCACAGAAATCTGAAACAAGATTTTATTTTGTGTCTAGGGCTTTTCATCTTGTTACAGCTTGAGAGAAGCATGAAGAGCATCTCCTTGGGGAAGGATCAGTAGGAACAGGAACTGAACCAAAAAGCAGCATGAACCCCTAAACAGGACAGTGCCATCTGGTGGCTTTACATAGTAGCATAGTAGATGACTGTAGATAAAGACCTATAAGATCCATCCAGTCTGCCCAACAAGATAAACTCATTCTGTGTGATTCTTTTAATGTATACCTGACCTGGATTTGTTCTTGCTATTTTCAGGGCACAGACTGTAGAAGTCTGCCCAGCACCAGCTTTGCTTCCTAATTACTGGTGTTGCCACCCAATCTCCGCTAAGCTTCTGTGGATCCATTCCTTCTGAACATGATTTCCTTTGTGTTTATCCCATGCATTTTTGAATTCTGTTACCATTTTCATCTCCACCATCTCCCATGGGAGGGCATTCCAAGTATCTACCACCCTCCCTGTGAAAAAAATGCTGCCTGACATTTTTCCTTAGTCTGACCCCCCCCCCCCCCCCCTTTCATCATCACCTCTTTTCTTTCCCAACCTTTGGATATCTGTAACCAAATCTTTATCTAGTTCCTTCGGTTATGTCCTTACTGCTAGTATAGAGACAAAAGATCAATGACTGAAATGCCAGGAGCCTGAGGAAAGGTAGAAGCAATATGGATCACCTTAAAAAGAGATGATGGAACCTCTGTCCACATGGGTGTCATCTATAGACCTCTGACATCTACCCTTACATCTTGCACTAACTAGCAAAACCAAGATCTGGGTGGGTGTGGAGTCTGGGTTCTTCTTTCCCCTAGGGGTGAACCTTTCAAAACAGAGTTGATACACGCCGTTGAGGCAGTAGATGCTTGTAGAGTTGCATGGATATAGAGCCTTGGTTTCTCTTTCCTTCAGATTGTTCCCTTCCAGAGCAGAGTTGAAACTTGCTGATGAGTTCAGCAAAATGGATAGATCATAGGCTTAGTGAGTTGCATGAGCAAGAAGTCTGGATTCCTCTTATGGTTCTTTCAAAGCAGAGCTGAGTGATGGAGGAGGAACAGACATGTGTGCAGTTGGATGGGTATGAAGTTTAGGTTCCCCTTTCCACTACACTTGGGGGGCTATTTTATTTATTTTTGGGGATGTAATAACCGCCTTTATGAAGAGAGCCACCTAAGGTGGTATACAACATTTGACATAACTTACAATTGTGTTAACAGCATAACAATAGTAAAATGATCCCAATGTAAGAATAAAGTGCAATCTTTGAGATAAACTTGGAGATAACAAGGCCAAATCACAGTTTCAAAAATATACGCATTAAAACAGCGCAGAACATTAATGTAACAGAAAATAAAATGATACACTGTAATAGGCAGCACAGAACACTGACAATACAGATATGAATTTCATAATGTCAGCACAACACAAATGTAACAAAATGACACTCACTAGAACATCCAAATAACATAGATATGATGCTTACAATGTCAGTGCAATACAAAAAAATCATCTTAATAGGCAGCCAGGAAGGCAACTACAGCTGAGACGCATGGACAGAGAAGAAGAGTCGAATAAAATCATTAAGACAAATAAATGTGTGGCTAAACTGAAGGCAAATTATATGCACAGTTGAAGAAAGTATGTGGAATGCATCTTAATTTACAAGGTGTGTAGCAAGTTAGTCCAGATGAGGTGTGAGTGGATAGTTGGTCGCCATATGCATTAAAGGTTTGGAAGAACAGCCGGACTTTCACATGCTTCCTGAATTTTAGAAGATTCACATGTGTAAAAGCATCCATTTACATATGCAAATTAACATGCATGTATAAGTAGCATCCCGCCTCTGAGGAAACAGGAAGTTATGTCAAGAGGCGGGCTGCAGTAGAGAGAAGAGACGGTGCCGGTGGCAGGGCAACCTATGGGAATTGCTGCCACTGCTGCCTTTTAGAAAAGAAAAAAATAAGGTAAACATGGGGAAGAGGGTTGAGGAGGGAAAGGGAGAGTGCCGCCTGAGGACCCTGCCTCAGTTGGCTTAATGATAGGGCTGCCACTGACCTGCAGGCTCGTGGTTAAGTGTACACAAGTGCTATCCTGTAAGGATGCCCATAAGTGGAATAGGAGAGAATTCAATCAAGAGCACCTAAACTTAGGTGGTGAAAAAATTCAGCGCTATGCAATGTTCTATAATGGGCTTGCACCTTCTATAGAATAGCATTTAATGCGGATCCTGCACCTAACATTTGGGCGCTGGATTTCTGCCTGCTTAAACCTGAAGTAAACGCCGGCACCCAAGTTAAGCATGGATAGGCAGCATTCTGTAATAACACGCACAACATTTTGGAACGCCCATGGTCTTGGCCCCTTTTGAGATACACAGCATAGGAGTTAGGCGCCATGCCTAATACAATAGCCCACATCCAGATGCGCGTGCAAATTTTAATGAGTGTCAATGAATATCAGCAATTGGTTGTTAGCATTCAACTATTGATGGTTCAGAGCTCAATGTAGCGTACGTAGGGTGCAAGGAAAATGCACTAAAATCACTGCAAACAGTCCAAAACACGGCAGCAAGACTGATTTTCAAGAAATTGAAATATGAAAGAGCAACCCCACTGCCTGAAACATTACATTGGCTACCAGTCAAGAATATTTTTCAAAGCATGCACCCTAATCTTCAAGATACTATTCAGAATGGCACCTGAATATAATAAGCTTAACATGATTGAACTATCCTCAAGAAATGCCAGTCCAGAAAACAGAAACTACCTACTCCTACATCTACCCAACTGCAAAAACACCATCTACAAAACTATCTACATAGTACGATTTAGCTACCTGGGTTCCAAATCGTGGAACTCGATACCAAAAACCACAAGAAGTATCACAAATCTCCTGCAATTCAGAAAAGAAATGGAAACCTACCTCTCCAAAAAATTCTACAGCTAATCACAAAGATACAGTCTCCTTCGCTTCAAATCTACCTCTTCAAAAATGTATAAATAAATATCACCAAAACTCTACAGTTGAACACACAAGTTACCATTACCTTTTCCACTTCAAATCTACCTCTTCAAAACTCTATGAATAACCACACAAACTATAGATGCCCTCTCAACATTGCACAACACTATTGTAACTCCACCAATAGTATAATAGTGGGATACAAGAATGCATAAATAAAAATAACATCTCTGAAGTGTACCTAAAGCTGGGCGTGCAACTTTGAGTACCATATATAGAATCTTGGAGTCAGCATGTAAATGCAAGGAGGTGTTCATATAAGCAGAGCATGGGAGGGCACGGGCGATGCTGCCACTTAGAGTGCTATACATTTTGGTGTACCCTATCCGCATTTAGGCATCTGCAGTTACACCAGATCTATGGCTGATGTAATTGCTGGCACCTAGATTTTAGGTGTTCCAATACCGAGCTACATTAGTTTTCTATAACAGAACCTGGGTGCCTAAGATTCCATTATAGGATAGGCTTCTACCTTGTGGCCTCAAGACACTTACATGGAGGTGCCCAGTTATAGAATCGGCCCCTATAGGAACAGTGTCAGCTGAAAATCATTATTGGCCCTGCAGTATCCATGTAGTATAGGGGTGGAATGAGGGTGAGAGCCATATATTATTTATATAGGGGTACGTACATTCAGCTGGTAATGGTCAGCATTTTTTTTGGCTGCCAATGGCTTTATCCATGGCCATTTCTGAGCATTGGCATTGAATATCTGGGCATACACAGCCAGTTAACTTGAGCACTTAACTACATAAGGACTATGGTTTATGCAGTGCTGTTCATACAGTTACCCTATGTGGTTAAGCACTGAATATAGGCATTTACTACTACTACTACTTAGCATTTCTATAGCGCTACAAGGGTTACGCAGCGCTGTACAAGTTAAAACATGGGGAAGGACAGTCCCTGCTCAAGATAGCTTACCACATAAGTGCTGACTCCACCTCTGGACTGCCCATAAAATAGCCAGGTTCATCTTAGTCACTAACTGGCTATATTCACTGCCATTATCCAGTTAAGTGCCACTGAATATGCCAGTTAAATCACTTTGAATAATAGACTGGATAGTTATTTCAAAATGCCACAGCTGGTGTATGAAAAACAGACTGAGGCCCTCACAGCTGAAAACATACAATTCCAGTGAAAGTACAGAGGGTGGAAACAGAGAGAGGACCGAAGTGTGTGTGGGGGGGGTGGGGGGTGGGGGGGGGGGGGAAGCACATGATTATCTAGGATCTTATGACCTAATCCTGATGTACAGTATAGGACCACAACCTCTGATGAATACAGTGTCTGCAAATGGATTTTACCTCTGCTGCTGGATTGATGGTGGTAACAGCATGGTGTGCTGGTGCCCCTTCCTGTTTTAAACCCTTGAGTGAAGGCCTCATTGCTGATGGCCCTGCCACCAGCTGTGTCTTCTATCCAATATGGCTCCCGGATATGAATTTTCTAATGTTTTTTTTTCCTTGTGAAGAAACAAAAGGTTAACCAAAGTTATAGGTAATGTTCTTTAATTGGATGAATGCGATACATCTTGAGTAGTTTCCAAGAGCTCTACATTCTTCATCTTGCCATTGAAAAGATAACATAGTCTTTAGGGTTTAAATGGCAGAATTAACTAGGCATGAGCTGGTCTGTATATTTTTATAGATCAGCAAAGGGATAGTGAAAGACAATGGTCATTTTGGGTTAGTGGCAGCCTCCATTTTCCACTCCAGCTGCCCTGGGAAAAGGAAGCAACTTCTAAAGTGACAGTAAACCTTCACAGTTCCAAGAAGCCCATAGTCTGATAATGGTTGAGAAAGTCATTAAGTTCTTTTGTGTTTGTTCCTCATCTTAATTTCAAATGTTTTGATTCCTTGTGCGATTCTGATATTCCCTTCAAGTACCTTGGTTTTCAGGTCATTAAGGAAGTGATTTTTTTTCCCTTGAGAAATGTTCACCTTCTGAGGTGTCACTCTGTTCTTCTCTGTAAGGTGTTATTTAGTCTGTTAAGGTTAGTCTTGTCCTTAATTTTTGCCTCATTTCATTGATGTAGCATCCCTCTTCACTTCTTTTGCAGTGGATCATCAACTATAGCATAAACGTGATTCCAGAATGTTTTAACCTCCTATGTGACAAGTGCAATTCTGTGCTGAATGTGTAGACAGGCTTTTGCTCTCCTTCCACTCATTAGCTTTATTCAAAAGACATATATGCCATGCCTCCCCAAAGCTATCTTGGAAACTCTAAAGCAAGTTGAATTTTCAGGATATCCATGTTGAATATGCATGAGAGCAGTTTGCATACATTGCAGATTTAACGCATGCAATTGATCTCAACATACTCATTATAGATATCCTGAAAATTTGCTTTGCTGTGGAATCCTCGGAACAAGTTTGGGAAGCCCTAGAGAATGAAAAAATTAGTATATCTGTGAAGGCACACCAACATGTACTGAAGACTGTTGGAAGAACTGGATCCTTCAGAAATAGTTTACAATTAAGTACCTACTGTTAATCATTTTAGTCTTCTGTGGCCTCTGGCATAACCATACTGAACGCTCGGAGTGGGGCCTTGGAACCAGTGCACAGTCTCAGGGCCCTGTGGAAGCCCCGTCCTTGTACATGTTTTCATAGTAACAGAACACTCATGTGGAGGAGGGGCCACTGCAGGGTCTGAAACTGTGTGCTGGCTCTGAGGCCCCACTCTAGGCTTTCTGTAAGTTATGGCTATTGCTGCTGTTCTTGGAGCCAGAGGCCACAGAACACTACAGTGGTCTGACAGGCCCAGAGGAAGGCGTGGTGGCATAGTAACATAGTAGATGACAGCAGAAAAAGGCCTGCACGGTCCATCCAGTCTGCCCAACAAGACAAACTCATATGTGGTATACCTTACCTTGATTTGTACCTGCCTTATTCAGGGCACAGACTGTACAAGTCTGCCCAGCAGTGCTTCCTGCCTCCCAACCACCAGTCCCGCCTCCCATCACAGGCTCTGGACAGACTGTATAAGTCTGCCCTCCGCTATCCTCGCCTCCCAACCACCAACCCCTCTTTCACCCACTGCTCTAGGTACTAGAGCACTGCAGTAACAGTGCTCTAGTACCTATCTAATGTTGACACTAGATGCCTTAACCTACTCCTAAATCTAAGGATGACCCATATTGTGAGATCTAAGAATATGATAGATTGAGCTGGCCACTTCTGGGTCTAAGTTATCTTTTCTGTTTCAGTTCTTGGGGTTTTTTTTTTTTCTGATAAGCCACTGATTGTGAGTTGTTTCTTTACCATGGTGGTAGTAGCAGGTTTACAATACAGTCACACACCAGATTCCCTTGGCGTATTTTTCTTTGTATTTGGTTTTGCTCTTCGTTTGAATGTTTTGAATAAGATGAAAAATCTGTTTTCATCATGTGGATGAGAGATTTGATTACGTGAATGCTGTGTATTACTATGCACCTTTCTCCCAACTGTGCACAATAAAATGTGTTTTGTGAATAACAGTCATTATGAATCAGTGTTTCACTGCGTTCCTCACTCCCCCATTTCCATCTGTTTCTTCATAGCTTTTCCCTTTGCTGCATTTTATTTTCGCTCTGACAGTCGTACTGTGATGTGTAGCCGCGTACTATTGGAGCGCTTATTACTGGAACAATGATGAAATATTATAGCATCAATGACATTGCTTTGTTTCACTTCCAAGCCAAGGAAGTTTGTTGTAGCTACCGCCAGGTCATTTCCGGTACAGTCTACCATGTATTATCGAGTACAGCGCATGAATTTTATGATTTTGTGAGGCAAGTTATTACCATGTATAAAATGGTCAGGCACTTAATGGTCAGGCATGTACTAATGGTGCTCCACTGTACTGCTATGGACTTGGGACCTGTCATCCATGCTTGGTCTAACACACCATCAAAGGTTCTCACCCAAGCGAGTTCTGTCGGACACAGTATTATTGCTTGATCGTTGGGTTGAGGTTTCTCAGACTACAGGTGGTGGGACAGGGTCTGGAGAAAGCATGTTTTGTAGTCAAATGAAGGTCTCATTGTGAGACAAAAAGCACATTTATATGTACATTTTAAAATATTTTTGTGAACAGCCTGTGGTTCAGGCTGTAGCTATTGGAGAAGACAGCTCACTGCTTGTCAGCCTTATTTTCTGTGCTGCACTGCTCTAACCAGACAGGGAAAACATTGGGCTGTTCCTGCTGGTTTAATGTTAAGCCCCTGACAAAGCCCTTGAGAGGGGGAAACATGTCCATGTTGGGTGGTTAGAGGAAAGCTGATTTTAAGTATCTGCACTGAATAAATGTTTTATTTCACCACGAGGATCTGGTTTTCTTTTCTGCTGTTCTAGGTCTTGAGTGCTTTTTGGGACTGGCTGTAGGGTTACTGAATGGCTCCATGTTATAAGAACTAGATGAATCCAGTCCTGCCTTTATCCCAGTGCACGTATGAACTTCTAGATCTGATTTCTATCTAAAAGGCAGAAATACAAGCCCATGCTTTTGGGAGTAAAACCAGACTGGATTAACCCATTCCTTCTGTCAGTGTTGTGTAATATTGAGTTACTAGTAATTAGTTATGGAGGAGTGGCCTAGTGGTTAGAGCACAGGTCTTGCAATCCAGAGGTGGCCAGTTCAAATCCCACTGCTGCTCCTTGTGATCTTGGGCAAATCACTTAACCCTCCATTGCCTCAGGTTCAAACTTAGATTGTGAGCCCTCCTGGACAGAGAAATATCTAGTGTACCTGAATGTAACTCACCTTGAGATACTACTGAAAAAGGTGTGAGCAAAATCTAAATAAATAAACATTCACATTGGGGTTGTGTATAAGATAGATATTTTACCTCTTCATGTAGCATAAGGCTTTTACCATAAGTATTCTTGGATGTGGTATCAGTAAAGGAAAAACAATTAGTTACTCTAAGCAGTAACTGTTTACTTACTTTCCTAAATGAGTAATTTAATTACTGTAACTAATTACTTTAAGCTGGGAAGTAACTAGTAACTGTAATAACGCTGAAGAGTAGCACAACACTGCCTTCTGTCATGGGGCCAATTGGCAACCCTACAATGTGGCATGACTCTGATGCAGAATGTGCCTGCGACATGGACTTGGCTTGGCATACAATGAGTCTAACATAAAGCAATGACTGGCTTGAAAATTGGAGTAATTTACATATGGATTGGCTGTTCTCTGTGGGACCACCTCCCCTTGCTTTCTGCTTTTCTCTTACTAGTATCCAGCAGAAAAGATGTAGTTTCTTACCCATGGATTGAAGAATCTAGAATGTAAAAATGTGTGTGAGAGCAAAGCAGCTCCCTCCCTTGAACGAGAGACTCATTTGAATCTCATATACATGTTGCTTAGGTGCAGTGTGGTATCACGCTACAGCCTTCCAGGGTTTCTGTGGAGTGAGTCTCTCTCCTCGTTTAATATTCCTGCATTCAGTCACTGCTGCCCAGAGCTGCCTCTCAAATTATACAGCATTCTCCAACTCTCTGCACTGCCTATTTGCAAAATATATTAAATCATTTTCACCGAACAGACTCTGTTTTTTTCTCCCCTATTATATTTCCTTTTCCTATCTAGCCCTCGCTTCCCTACCAGCCTTGATTCCATCAATGAATATGCTTATGTGTATCATAGAGATTGCCAGACATGTGTAGGAGGGCCCGAATGGTAACCATAAAATGATTTTATCTCTAGTAAAGTACCTGTCAAAAATGACTTGCTAAAGCGGGGTAGTTCACAAATCCCAGGGCCCAACTTGTTGTAATGCTCTGACCTTACACTCCTCCTGGCTATTCTCAATCCTAGCTCTGTATTTCTTCTGATAACTTCTTCCCTCCCAATCATAGGAATCGCTTTTGCCCTGTCCCACTCCCTCATAGTTTATGATTTATTGTGATTTAATGAATCTCTTTTCCCTCAATGTAATAACAACGCATTGTGTAATAATATATAAAATAATTTATACTGAAAAGAACACCAATTTCATTATAGGAAAGAAAGAAGGAGAGAGAAAGGTTAGAATGAATAGTTTCACATGGAAAAGCAAGATTGCAGCGTTCATGAATCCCCTGATTTCTGTCAGGGCCTAATTGGATTGCATAAGCCTTTTCAAATAGGTGAGTTTTTAGAAGGGCTTTAAATTTTGGGTAAGAATGTTTGAGTTGGATTGCAGAGGGAAGGGATTTCCAAATCGACGGAGCAAGCCAGAAGAAGGCTCAATTTATGGCGGACTTATAGTGAGCTTGGTTTAGGAGATCTTTGCCATTCATCTTCCTCCAGGCCATTCCTCTCTGATCGCTCCTTCAGACATATGATCAGAGGTAAATGTGTGCACCAGAGGCCATTCATGCCGAACTAGTGCCCACATTTACCTGTGTTTTATAATCAGCCGCCTGTAGCGCCAGAACAAAACAGCGCAGATCAATGCAAGTAGCATGCTAATGCATGCTAACGTATGCTGGTGCACTGTTCTGTTCCGGCACCCCCATGATTAACGGTGCTCTACTGCTGGCATTAGGGCAGGAGGGGAAACAGGCAAGCAGCCAGGCAGCAGGATGCAGCTCTCCACCTGGGCTGTGTCAGCTGGGTGGGGGTCCAATGGACCCAATCCTTATTACCCTGGTGACCGCGAACCCCCCCCCCCCAGAGCCCCCACAAACCCCCAGACGCCAACATGGGGAGCTCTCCTCCAACAGAATAAAATATTGGAGGTCACTGGATCTCCAGCCCATACCCTGGTAGTGTAGCAGTGACTGACTGGAATTCCTCCCCCCCCAGAACCCCTGCTACCTTGAATGAGGAAGGATGAGATCCTAGTCCTTTCCCCTTTGTGTGCCACCTCCAAAATGGCGGTGCCCAGCCCTACCAGTGCATCCTGGAATGCGCTGGGCAGGGCAACTTGCTGTTCTCCCTTATATGGACTATATAAGGGAGAACAGCAAAGTTGCTCTTTTACTAATGAACACTTATTATAGGACAATGGCCTATTGTAGAACACGCTACAGCGGTCTGCATTAATTTTGCCATTTGCACATTCCCAGTTCATGATTAATTACTTATTTTGGAAGGGGCATGTCAGTGGCAGAGAATGGGCATGGAAGCAGTATTCAACTAGCATGCTGACATTAGTGCGTGCTAACTGAACACAGACGACTTGTGAGCCATTAGCACCTTCTATATAAAAGGTGGTAAGAAATCTCCCACATTAACTTTTTTTTCTTTTAATGACTGTGCTCTGATGCTATTTTACAGCTGTGCTAGAAATAGGCTTGGCACACGGGTTAAGTCCTGGGTTAGGACACGCTAAGCCTATTTACTAGTGCAGCTTAGTAAAAGGACCCCAAAGCTTGTTATTGGGGGGGGGGGGCCCTTGCCATGAATGTGATACAGCTCCTCTTGTCCGGTCATGGGAAAGCTGTCACGCTGAGTTAGGAGTCGCTTACTGACCCAGATGCAGTGGCAGCCAATGGTTTTGCTGTGTCCCATCAAGACTCTGGCATTTCACCTTTTAAAAAGCAGCCAAGCAGCTGTGAGACGGAAGGAGGTGAAGTCTGAATAATGGGCAGTGCCACTGCTGTATGATGGAGATAAAGCTCAGATTGTTAGTTGGAAGGAGGTAAATCAAGCTTTGATGCCTGATGGAAAAGAAAATAATAATTCAGGTGACTGGGTATCTGCACAGGGAAAAGTTATTTGTATGAAAGAAGCCATGCATGCATGCATGCAGGATCTTCTTTAAATAAATAGATTAAATGCAATTGTAACAAATGATTGGTTCTAAACATCATGGTACTGACAAAATCATAGAAACTGCAGTGAAACAGGGAATGCAAAAACTGTGTTAGAATCATAACAGTGGAATACTCTCTCCTATCCAGATAATTCCCATTTTGAACTCAGAGTTTTATAGAGCCCTACCTCCAATTTCAGGCATATAGTGGTCTCTTGACCATCAAAAGGGAAAGGGGATGGGACTTGATATATTGACTCTCTGTGGTTATAATCAAAGTGGTTTACATATTATATACAGCTGCTTATTTTGTACTTGGGGCAATGGAGGTTAAGTGACTTTCCCAAGGAGCTGTGGTGGGGAATCAAATCCAGTTCCCCAGGTTCTTAGGCTGCTGCACTAACCATTAGGCTACTCCTCTACTCCAACAGGAGAAGAACAGAAACAGCAAAAAGCAGAGATGGCCAAGGAGGTAATGATGTCACTGGAGCCACACTCAGGTTAATAATTTATTGATGACTTGACACAGTCATGTTTCATCAAGTGTCTGCATCAGGGGTTCCTTGATTTTCAATGTGAGTAAACTCAATCCAACCAATATTTAGCCCACAGTGGTCAGCTATGGGAAGATTTAGTCCTGGATATTCAATGCTGGGCATTGAATATCCAGGGCTCAAGTAAGATCAGGAAGCTGCCAGGGCTTATGCAGGTCCCAGCTGAATATCAGCTGTGTCTTGTATAAGACACTTATGTGGATCCCTAATTGAATTTCCACTGGGGCCTGCATAAGGTGCCCTCTGCTCCTCCTAATCCTTCCTCCTACCCAAACTTAAGTAAGGGCTGACTGAGATTCCCCCCCCCCCCCTCCCAATGGGCCCCTGTGACTACCTTTGAATACCTGGTGGTCCAGTAGGGTCGTATGGGCAGGAGCAATGCCCATTTGCTCCTGCTTCGTTTTGGCAGCTATTGTAAAATGGCTGCTCCAACCCTCTAACAGCAGTCTTGCAGTACTTACATTTGTTTCTCTCTCTCTTTCTTTTTTTCATTTACCCCTACTATTTGTAAACAGCTTAACTAATTTTTATTTGCAGCTCATAAAATGTGAACTTGTGAGATCTGTGCCAGAAGACAGAGGAGATGAGACTTGAGGGCCTAAATAGGCATACTTTAAAAGAGAGGAAGGAAGGGGAGATATGATACAGACACTTAAATACCTGAAAGGTAGAAAGGAAATGAAGCTCAAGAACTAGGGGACATGATACCAAACTGCAGGTTGGTGAGCAACATCAAGAAATATGTATTCATAGAATGGATGATGGATGCCTTAAATGGAGAATCCTCTAGACCTTTTGCTTGAGTGGTAGTGGGAGTAGCTGTGTAAAACCACTATATCATAAATAACTTCCACTGCACTGTAAAAAGCAATCTATGGATCCCAACAAATCTCTTGACTTCCGAACTCCTTTTAAAAATAAATCCCTCACCTACATTGCTTCCAATCTTTACTCAACCCTACATCTATCTTTATGCCTCTTCTCACCCCCCTCACCCAGTGGCATAGCCACAGGTGGGTCTGGGTGGGCCGGGGCCCACCCACTTAGGGCTCAGGCCCACCCAACAGTAGCACACGTTTAGTGGTAGCTGGTGGGATCCCAAGCTCGGCCAGCTGAAGACTTCTTCCTGATGGTAACGAAAATGCTACTCTCCATGATACCGGCACCTGCATATGTTCAGTTTTCAGCTCATGCCTGCTACAGACTGCCAAGGTGGAAAGAAGTGCTTTCCCGCTAGCTGAGATATTTTTTGGGTGGTGGTTGGGGGGGGGGGGGAGAACAATTGGTGCCCACCCAGTTCTTCCCTAGGCCCACCCAAAATCTGTTGTCTGGCTACGCCCCTGCCCTCACTACCACCACCACCACCACCACCACTGTTGTTAGCCAGGTGGTGCAGGCCATCTGTGCCTCAAAATTAGGTCCCACAGGCCAGAGTTCTAGCAATCCCCATGGCCAATGAGACTTCAGCCACAGGTGACTGTTCCAGAAGTGTGAGATGATGGCTCACTGCATGAATTTATTATCCCTAGAGGGGCAGCAAGTTCAGGAGGAGCATGCATGACCTTGAACTTGTTCATTCTCACCCCTTCCACTGGCTGTCAGGAAGAGAACTGAGAGTTAATCTCACCACTGCATAGAATTCTGCAGTGGTGAGATTAGTTTATCAGAACACAAATTAGTCATACAGTCAAAGGATGCCACTCTTAACCTCAAACAGCAAGATCAAAGATCATTCCTATGTTATCCAACAAAGCTAGCAAACATCACTTGGGCCATAAAATTAACTGCCACTTTCACACCTCTGCTCTGGAGTCTTAGCTTGAGAACTAGCTGATCCACCGCATAAGTAAAGCCATGAAGCTACAGATTTCACAAATATTACAAAAGCTAGGATAGAAATAACATGTTGTATTTCTATTTATGACAAGTGGCAACAGGCTTGATGTGTTCCATAAGTTTGCAACTATCCTAGTAAAGCAAAACTCACTTAAGAGAGGAGAACTCAATTCCCACTATGACTTTGAAGAATGAGAATTGAAATATTAGTGAAAAAAAAATTGGTATTGATATATCCTATGCAATAATTAGATCCAAAGTTGTTTTTGTTTACAATAAAGGCAATACCTTTGAGGTATAAAGTCGATGTCCTGTCTATCTTCTTCTAGATATATACTGAACTCATGCCAAATCCCAACTAACTGAGTTGAGGTACTTGCCCTCCATTTTCCTTAGGGTGGCCTATGGGGCAATGAGGAAATAGTTTGTATCTGGAGCAAAAGATTTAAAAAAAAAAAAAAAAACCTGTTACCTAGTATCTGTCTTTAAAATATTCCGACCCTTTGAACAGAACCTAATGGACACTGCTAGGAATTATTACAAAAGGAATGTGTTAATAATGGGCTCCCCTTTTCCACTCTAGGACTATCACTGTCTTTCCACAGTAATGTGGAGTGCTGAAAGACCAGTGGTATTTAGTATTTTCACCCCCTCTCCAAACTATCATATACAATATAACAGTTTTGGAAAGACAAAATACAAGGCCACACATATGAGAAAGTGAAGTTAGAAATTTTATTTCTTACCAAGAGACGAGTACAATTATAACAGTTTAATTTCTCATAGGGGGGGAGGGGCTTCAGAGCCACAACACAGCCGTGATGCTTGTGTCTGAGATTCCCCCAGATAAGATCTGGTACATGCAGTTTTATACAGGTAACAGTTAATACATATTATAATGCAGTGGTTAATACCTATTGGATAGTATAATATAGTGGTTTTTAATAATTGGCTAGGCTAATATGTTGATTATTATTTCTGAGAAAGTCTAAATTTGCTTTACTTTTCATAGTAAGCACAGTCATCTTTCAGGGGAATTTCCCAGTTCTGCATTTCTCCGAAACACCTGCACCACCACCAGGTTGCCACACAATGCTAATTTATACTTGCAAGCCTTGCACCTTCAACCCCTCCCCCCCTTCCTCATTCTCATCTCCGCAAGGGTGTCTCAACTCTTTCCATTGCTGGAGTTCAAGTTAGTGTCACTTCAGATTTTGGCCTGTCAGTTCTACTGTCTTTTTCATACCCTGAACCAAAGTGTAGAGAATGGTTCATAATATACAAATGGTAAATAAAACCAAGAATATTATAATGCCTCTGTATCACTCCATGGTGCAACCTCACCTTGAATATTGCAGTCAATTCTAGCCACTTTATCCCCCCCCCACCGCCCCCAACAAAAAAAAATATACTGGAATTAGAAAAGGTTCAAAGAAGAGCGACCGAAATAATAAAGGGGATGGAATGCCTCTCATATGAGGAAATGCTAAAGAGGTTAGGGCTCTTCAGCTTGCAAAAGACAGCTGAGGAGGGATATGATTGAGGTCTACAAAATTCAGAGTGGTATAGTACTGGTAAAAGTGAATCGATTTTTCACACTTTCAAACACTACAAAGACCAGGGAACACTCAATGAAATTACATGGAAAGATTTTTAAAACAAATAGGAGGAAGTATTTTTTTTTTCACTCCAAGAATAGTTAAGCTCTGGAATTTGTTGCTAGAGGATGTGGTAAAAGTGATCAGCATATCTGGGTTTAAAAAAATGGTTTGGACAAGTTGCTGGAGGAACAGCCCATAGTCTTTTATTGAGATAGACATAGGGAAGCCACTGCTTGCTCTGGGATTGGTAGCATGGAATAATGCTACTATTTGGGTTTCTGTCAGGTACTTGTGACCTGGATTGGCCACTGTTGGGAAACAGAATACTGGGCTAGATGGACCATTGGTCTGACCCAGTATGGCTATTCTTATGGTCTTATGTTCATATGCTTAATTTATAAACAGATGTGTAGTACAGTACTTGGAATGTAATATGAGGCATTATCAACTTGTCCAAGGATTTAATTTCAACATCCATAAACATGCTCTAGCTGTAGCTGAGATATTTCTGCAACCTTGTTCTCGTAAGGGGACTGACAGACAAAATGGAAAGAGCAGGGTTATTTCACGGCTGAGTTAGTGGAGAAAGTATTAACTTATCTTCTTTAGAAATTCCCTCACTTCAGGCCAGATGTTAAGTGTGTGGGCAGCTGTGAGGCTGGATGCACCTGACTTCCCAAATATGTGAATTAATTGGTGATGTTGGTATTCTGAATCTTGTCTCTCCTATTGTGCTATTGTGTTTCACAAGACTATCTGGGGATTGCATGGTCCTTATAAAACCTAAGGGACAATTCTGTAAAGTGCACCAATGTTAGCCATCAAAATGCTGGGTGAGAAACTCAAATTGTATAATGGGATCTGAACACCCAGATTTCATTATACAGGGTGAGGTAAAAAAAAAAAAAAAGTAACGCCCTAGAGTTTTTTTGCCGTTTTCCTCAGCAACTGCTTTGAATTTCAATGAGAAACTTTACATATTTTTTTCATTATACTTATTATTAAACAACATTTAATTATCTTAAGCTATGTTGATGTTGCTAACATTTTAGATAAAACTACCACATTAAAAATGTTCAGCGCTTCCTTGAGTTTGGTGATTGTTTGCGACTTTTGGTGGATCTTGTAACAGGCCTCCAACATTGCTGCCCTGACAAAAATCTGCATCACCTTGATGTTGTTAACAATCAGCTGGTACCCCGTTTTGTTTTGGGGTTTTTTGTTTCAAATAATGGTAGTTTTACAGTGCAAACATTTTTGAACACGTGAAAATCACTGGGTGGTCACGCTAAAAAAAAGTCTGTAACTTCACCGTGTTTAAAGATGATCTCATTCCACTTGGTACATAAACGTAGATAGTAACCACAAATAAAGCTGCATAATTTCACATTGAAATTCCATGTGACTGCTGAGAAAAAACAGCAAAAAAAAACAAAAAACTCTAGGGGGTTACCTTTTTTTTTCTCCTCACCCTGTAGAATTGAAATATTTAGGTGCACCTACTTACACTATGTCTGAGGCAGATGTAACTGCCCATACTTAAATGCTGCACTTTGGGGCATAAATGACTCTGTAACATGTGCATAATTGTGGCGATTCCCATACCCTGCCCACATTAACACCCCCTGGCTTTTGCATGCTGTGAAAGTTGCACACAAGATTATAGAATATAGCTTAGTGATCAATTAGCACTTATTTGTGAATGTCTCATTCATGTGTGTAATAAGGTGCTGGTATTCTATAATCTGAGCTTGCAAACGGTGTGTACATTTACTATAGAATGTGTGGGCTTGTGTGGACAGAGATTATTATTATTATTATTATTTCTAGCATTTGTATCCCACATTTTCCCCACCAATTTGCAGGCTCAATGTGGCTTACATTTACCGTGGTGGCGATTGCCATTTCCAGTTGACAGAATTACCAATTGTATTGCATTAGGTGGGTACATACATTAAGAAGAATGCATTATGGTACATACATTGTAGAGAAGAATACATTATGGTATCACATATAGCTTGGACTGTAACAAGTGATAAGAGATCGGTTCTGTCTAGTTCATGATCAGTCTTATTATTTATGGTTAGGATGGTTGTTTATGGTATGCCTTCTTGAACATGTCAGTTTTCAGTAGCCTTCGGAAGATAGTTAGGTCTTGTGTTGTTTTTATGGCCATCGGTAGTGCGTTCCATAGTTGCGTGCAGATGTAGGTTGCATATGTGGACTTGTATTTTAGTCCTTTCCAGTTGGGGTAGTGGAGATTGAGGAATGTGCGTGCTGATCTTTTTGCGTTCCTAGTAGGTAGGTCTATAAGGTCTGACATATAGGTCGGGGCTTCTCCATGTATGATTTTGTGGACCAGGGTGCAGACTTTGAACGCAACTCGTTCCTTTAATGGAAGCCAGTGTAGTTTTTCTCTTAGGGGTTTGGCACTTTCGTATCCATATGTTTGACCTGCTAGAACTGGGACAAGCAGATGCAAAGTGTTTCTGTTCCATCTAGAGGAGGTTATTGTGCTAGTTCATTTGGTAAAGAGCTTGCAATATGCTGGAAGAAATACAGGCATCTCATAAAATGAGAAGTTATCCTCCTCACCCGTCTCAATAGATGGTTGCTCTGGTCCCCAAGATCAGAGGAAGGATGGCTTTCAAAGGTTTTTACCTGGGTAACTTACAGTTGCCTAGCTAAAACTGGGGGCTAAAAATTGCTCTCCCTCTCTGGCATTGTGATCTGCTCTGGAAATGGTCAGGATTGGAGGGGGGGGGGCAAAACTAGCAAACCAAGAATGTGTATTACAGCACAGTTAGCCCTGTATTTTCAAAAGAAACCTTCCCAAGGGGTTTCCCTTTGAGACTGTGCACTTACGGGGCTGGGGGGATTTAAAAATTACCCCCCAAATATCTTTATATTCTGCAGAGAATGTTTTGCAGAAGGGGACAACTTGCAAAAAGCCATTTCCGTGGTAAATAACCATTTAGACAGGTAAACAGACTAAAATCACCAACCCTGTAGCAGAGCTATCAAGTTACCCAGTTCAGTAGGAAGGTTTTTTTTTACCAATCCCGCTTTATAATTTACATCCCAAAACAGTGTGGTATTTGTAATCTTTGATTCTGCCCATTGAAATCAGTGCTGCAGGTCCCATAGTGCATCAGTTCCAGAATTGGCTTCAAATCTTTCCTTCTGGAATTGGGTAACTTCACTATTCTGTTGTACACAGGTGGGAATCAACTATATGCATACATACTTGTGAGAAATGTAGGCAGTCTCAGAGGCAGGGTTAGGTCAGATAAGGCAATAACACACATACAGTAGTTTTGCATTTTAAAAACTGGGGGCATATCTACGTGGGACCACGGGGGCCTGGGCCCCCACAAATTTTGTCCATGCCCCTGGTTTGGCTGGTGGGGGTCCCCAACCCCCACCAGCCGAAGCCTTCTTCAGCGCGATCTCTGGTGCAGCTACGTTCGCTACCTGCCCCTGCTCTTCTTTCTTCTTGCTCCTCTTGTGCACGCTGACGCTCAGTTGTCTCCGGCGCAGCCACATTCGCTGCCTGCCCCCTGACTCCGGAGACCGCGCTGAAGAAGGCTTCGGCTGGCGGGGATTGGGGACCCCCACCAGCAAAGGTAATTGTGAGGGGGCGAGGCAGTGGGGGGGGGGCGGGGGGGTGAGGCGTGGTGGTAGGGGGGCATCGGGGCGGCACTCAAAATGTGCCCCCAACCTCAGGCTCTGGCCCCCTCCCACCATGAGGTCTGGCTATGCCCCTGTTATAAACTACATCCAAAAAAAGCACCTGCAGCAACAAAATGTGGAAATTTCTGTGGGTAATTTTTCCTTAGGCAATGCTGAAAAGAAAAATAGGAATACATTTTTTTTTTTTTTTTTTTTTGCTTTTGAGAACTAGTGCAAAGTCTTGGGAAGAAATACCCTGTGGCTTTTGCGACTACTCACATAGGGGGTCTTTTACTAAGGCGCTCTCACGTTTTTGGCGCATGCTAAATTGTAGGCTCACTAAATGTTAGAAACGCCAATGCATTCCTCTGGGCGTCTCTAATGTTTAGCACGCCCACAATTTTAGTGTGCGCTAAAAACGTGAGCACGCCTTAGTAAAAGACACCCATAGTTTCTTTAATTGCCTCAATAAAGAGACTCAGATTTACATGAATCTGGTTAGATGGAAACGTAAAGCTACTCTTCAATAGGAGATTCCAGGATAGGTCTTGCAGTTTAGGAATCCAAGGATCCATTTTAAATATTAAAAATTTAGAAACATTATCTTGTATCCAGAGGTTTCCCCAGTATTTGCAATGTATAACTGAGAGCTTGTGCGTCACTTCTTTAGCTGTGAACTAAATTACTGGGTCAAATCTCACAATTTGAGCTGGGATTTCAATGGCAAGGTTATTGATAAAGTAAAAAGTTTGAATACCAGAGACAAGATGAAGTGAGATTCTAGCCCCAGGAGGAGTGGCCTAGTGGTTAGGGTGGTGGACTTTGGTCCTGGGGAACTGAGTTTGATTCCCACTTCAGGCACAGGCAGCTTCTTGTGACTCTGGGCAAGTCACTTAACCCTCCATTGCCCCATGTAAGCTGCATTGAGCCTGCCATGAGTGGGAAAGTGTGGGGTACGAATGTAACAAAAATAACATGTATAGAGCCACTGTCCACTATTTTTCTGTTAAAGAACACCAAACAGGAAAGGTGAGATCAAGAGGTAATCAACAGCTTTGTGTTTATCAAGTGCCCAAAAGAAGAGAAGTGAAGAAGATAAATCTACACATAGGTATTTATTTATTTAGATTTTGCTCACACCTTTTTCAATAGTAGCTCAAGGTGAGTTACATTCAGGTGCTCTGGATATTTCTCTGTCCAAGGAGGGCTCACAATCTAAGTTTGTACCTGAGGCAATGGAGGGTTAAGTGACTTGCCCAAGATCACAAGGAGCAGCAGTGGGATTTGAACTGGCCACCTCTGGATTGCAAGACCAGTGCTCTAACCACTAGGCCACTCCAGAGGACATAGTAATAGGCATCTCTGATTTTGGCATTTAAGCTTTAGATCTGGTTTCTAAACAGTGCTTTGCACATGAACCTCTAGTCTTCCCTGGGAAATGTAAAAGAATGAGATGAAGAAAGGACACAGGAGGAGAATGATGATGAGAAACACTACTGGTGGCAAAGGAGGAGAGGATAACTAGCCCTGGAACAGCTATGAGGGCGGCTGAGCGAACAACATCCATGATCCGTGAAGGACAGGGCCTTGGGACACCCCAAGCCTTACAAGTGGCCCCTGTCAAGTCTGTGCAGGCCATTGTGTTGATCAGCTGTCTGTGCTCACTTTACTGCAGCTGGGGAAACATGGTAACATACTGACATGGTAGATGCTAGTAGAGAGAGACCATTTGACCCAGCCAGTCCTGCTGCCAGTTTCCTTGCCTACAAATGTATCACAGCCTTTTGGTGGTTTTTTGTGCAGTGATTCTTGGAAGATATTGATTCAGTCAAAGCACTGCTCTAGTCTGTGCATGTTGGTTTTGTCATCTCCCATTTTGCATTCTGATGGTTCACATGACTGACCTACCACTTTCCTCTGAGTTGGTCCCAAGCATCTTTAAATTCACTTACACCAATGCTTTCTACTACTGCCACTGGTAGCTTATTCCAAGCGTCTACTATCCTGTCAGTGCCAAAGTGTTTCATCATCCTTTCTGTGAGTCTCTATCCCACCAGTTTCATATCATGAATCCTTGTCCTGGCATGTATTTAATTGAATGGTGAGTTACATTCAGGTACACTGGATATTTCTCTGTCCCAGGAGGGCTCACAATCTAAGTTTGTACCTGAGGCAATGGAGGGTTAAGTGACTTGCCCAAGATCACAAGGAGCAGTAGTGGGATTTGAACTGGCCACCTCTGGATTGCAAGACCTGTGCTCTAACTACTAGGCCACTCCTCCACTCCTAAGCTATGTTAGGCATTAATGCGTGCTCTAAAAGGCATAGCGCGGGATGTGCTCAGGTATCCTGCAGTAAATGCCAGATGTGCGCATGTTAACCATATGCTAAAAAATATGTTAATTTTTTAGGGGAGGCGTGTCTAGGGAACAGAGGATGGGCATTCCTGTGCTAATCAGTGCAGCTACATTACCACACACTAATTAGCACAGGAATTGCATGTGAGTCCTTGCCACCTACAAAACAGTTGGCGGTAATTGCACACTTGTAAAATTCCCTTTTTTTAATGGCTACTTGCTAATTGCAATATTAGAATGAAGGGAGGGCTGCTGTATGCTTTGGCATCCTGCCTGAGATATCTTTGTTTTGGCATACCGTCTTTGACTTTACCATCTATAAGTTTGACGTCTGCTAGTTTTGATAGATTGGCGACCCCTGAGAAGGCTTTATGCCGAAACATAGCCCTTGTAGGGTCAGGTTTGTTTTACACCTCTGGCGGGTGAAGATTTCATACTGTTGGTGAACTGTGGAGAATAAAGAGTTTTAGAAGCTTGGGCTTCATTTTTGTCTGAATCTCATGGAACATTTTTCCTCCAGTCTTTTTGTACTGCTGTAATGGCGGAACCATCTCAGAGTCTCAGTACTGAAAGAGCAGAGGGTCCGGAAGAGCACTGGTTAAGCTGTGGTGTGTGTGTGTGTGTGTTTGTATGTATGTGTGGCTCTGTAATGCAATAGTAGGAGCAGCTGCAGGATGGTTGGCAGAGCTTTGCTGGGGAAGCTTGTGCTAGTCCTGGTCCTGCATCCTTAGTTCTTAACCCTGAAAGTAGGTGTTAACAGGTCCAGGAACACAAATACAGAAGACCCCTTTTTGATTAGCAGATTAAATGGTACCTGGGCTGGCACCAGCTGTTTCTTTTCAGTTTGCTGCAGCTTTAGGATTAGGTTACATCACAAATAAAACATGTAGTGCCTCCTGAAAAGGGATATCATTCATAGCAAATTAAGTCTGTGTAAACAGGTACATGAGTTCTTCCTCTCCATGCAAACTGGCTGAACAAGGACCTTTCTGAGAAAACAGACCGAAATTGCGGCCCCATATCTGTGCTCAAGGACATGTTTACTTCCCTGGAGAGCAATAATAGTCTGGGATGGGGAATATCCAGCATGAGAGAGTGCACAGAGGGAAGGACTGGGATGAGAACAGAAGAGCAGAGGAAAGGGATTCTATAAAACCTCTCGGAGCAGCTGGAGGTGCCAGTTATTGCTTAATATATATATTTTTAGAGGAGGAAAATGTACAATAGAAAAGGAATCCAGTGTTTCAATGTCTTTTCCTTTTGTTCTTTACCATGTACATACAAAGCCCATTGGCCTAGTGGTTAGGGTGCTGGACTCTGGTTCTGGGGAACTGAGGAACTGAGCTCGATTCCCACTTCAGGCACAGGCAGCTCCTTGTGACTCTGGGCAAGTCACTTAACCCTCCATTGCCCCATGTAAGCTGCATTGAGCTTCCATGAGTGGGAAAGTGCAGGGTACAAATGTAATTAAAAAAAAAAACTCTATTCCAAGCCTTTTTCCTGAGCTGCCAGATACAGCTGCCGCAGTTTGAGGTTTGTAGCTGCTGTGTTGCCCGCTGGCTGCCAGCCTGCATGAGATGCACAGACCAAGGACTGGGGTGAAAGGATGGGGGGAAGGGGACTGCTGGAATCAGCAGCTGGACTACTGTTTCCTCTGCTGACAACCAAACAGCTTGTACCATGTGCAACAAGGAATACATATTATAGTTACCCCACACTGTGTGCAACAATAAAGAGTACCATTTGGTGTTCTTCATGATCTGTAGTATTTGTCTTTGTTACTGAGTCCATCCATGCCTCTCTTGTGTTGCACATACCCATAGCATTACCATAGTGCCATGTGCTTGTGGGTTTCCTGTAAAATTGCTGGAAGAAGCCCAACAAGATCTGGTCTCTGTGCCTTCTCTTTGGCTTTATCAAATGCCTGGAATAGCCTTCCTGGATGTGGGCACAGCAGGCTCCCTCTCTCACCAGCTTCAAATCCAACCTGAAAACTCACCACCTCAAGGTTGCTTTTCATACCTGAACCTCTGTTTCTCCTGATTGTGTAACAGATTTAGCAGTCTGGGTTCTGGTCTTGGAGTGAATTTCTCAGTTTCTCAGACAGCACCAGGGTTTCATATTATACAAGAACAGGATTATTGTTGCCCTTCTCCAGTCTATTTCCACCTACCTTCATCTTCTCTGTTATGGTTTTGCTACCTTCTGCTTATTTTTTGCTCGTCTCGTCTGTCTTGACTAGACTGTTAAGTTTCCAAGAATGCTCATTATCCCCCTAATTCTTCAAACTTGCACACCCAAATTTGCCTGCACATTTTATAGAATAAGGGCAGCTGTGTGCACAATCATAATTGGCTGTTCTGGGGGTCCCTGGTAGCAATCAAGCCCCTACTTTAATCAAAGCAAATCATGAAAGCTTCAAAAGACGGATCCTAGTAGCTTTGGGTTGAACTGTTCAACCTTATTTTTTTCGACTCTTGCAATAAGCAGAATATTAGCCATCGGGCACATTCTCAATCTATACGCAGTTTTCAACTTTGAAACAATTGTTACCTGATGGATCCTATAGCTTACATCCTTTTAAAGACTTCTGATGTAGGCCCATCTATCCAAAACACAGCCCGTGTCGATTCTTGGATGCTAATAAACAGTTGATATTTTTCATCATCTGTCCATTTTTTTTCAGTCACCTTCCTGTGTTTGTATTGTTTGATTGACTGCAAGGGCTTGTTCTTCTGTTGCATGTCCACCCTGTTATCCGGCCATATTATGGGTAAAGAAAATAGTTTTAGGAGACAACTCAATATAAAAGGTCAAGATGAGGTTTAAAACACTGCTACTGTCACCTCTACCACATCTGTATGGTAATGGATATACAAGTTGAAAGAAAAACTAGAAGCCCATTGTTTTAACCTTCTGACTGCCTAACAGCTCTCTCTTTGAGGTAATCCAGAAGGCATCGTTACTTTTCTCTATCATCTACTACATTCTCAACTGTACCAGTATCATTTCTCCTTCAGAACTTATCTATTTCTCGTTACTGCTGTTAAACTTGGTTGTAATAGCAGCAGAAAATCCCCAACCAAGTTTGGCTGCAATGGTAGGAAAAGGTTCAGGGGCCCTTACTCTCACTCTTCTGGACTATCGCCGGCCCATGCGGCCACTGGCAGTAGTCCCGACTCGAATGCACGCCATTTCCAGGAAACAAAGAAAACCCTTGGAAATGGCTTGTGCGGTACTAACCCAGCGGTAATTGGGCATTGCCGCGTGCTGCCCGGTTACCACCGGGTTAGCAAGGGAGCCCTTATTGCTACCTCAGTGGATAGCTGTAAGGGCTCTCCGCCATGTAGTCACGCGGTAAGAGTTCTCTTACCACGTGGCCATGTGTGTCTGGGGGCCTTTTTACCTGTTGTGGAAAAAAAGGGCCCTGGTGCATGGGAAAAAATGGCCCCCACCGCTAGCGCAGGGCCCTTTTCCCCACAGCTTGGTAAAAGGACCCTCAATGCCTATATCTAAACCAACACTGGTGAGACGGATGCTGAGAAATAATAGAAATGCAGTCACACCTACCTCCAAATACCTTATCCCTTTCTTGTCCCCCAACCTTCAGCTAAATATCGTTATGCAGTGTCTGATCAGTAGTGAGACCAAAATGTCCACAAACTCCACATGAGATGCTAGAGAGGTGATTAGAATGGACATAAGAGTATTAGAACACTTGGGTGCAAGGGGTGAAAATGAAAGTTGAATGCTCAGTTTCCAGAAGCACCTGCATCGTCCACCACATCTGCATACCCACATACCTGCACATGCAGCAGGGAGGCCTCCAAAGGGCTTTATGGTGTCTGACCTTCACTATACCAGTAAAGGCCTTGTGTAAAGGTTAGTCAGTAAGGTACAGAAAAAAAAAACAGAGACTGTAGGACAGCTTGCCTGGATTATAAAATAAAATATTCCATCTAGCATAAATTTAAAAAAAAAAAGCATGCATGATTTAACTTGTTTCAAGCACATTTTTTCAGCATCTGTGAACACATAGCACAGTGTCACAAAGGGTAAGGAAGCAGAAAGGTTTCGGGTCAGAAATAGAAAGTCAGCAGCTCTGTCCCTGGGTATGCTTAAGAAAGAAGTCCAAAGGCTCCCTCTCGGACACTGACCCAAGGACCAAGTGTCCACCAGTGGCGTAGCCACAGGTGGGCCTGGGTGGGCCGGGGCCCATCCACTCAGTGCTCAGGCCCACCCAACAGCAGCACATATTTAGTGCTAGGTAGTGGGGATCCCAAGCTCCGCCAGCTGAAGACCTCCCCCTGATGGTGTTGAGAACACTGCTGTCCACTTCAGCAGTCTAAGCTTCTGATACGGGCCTCATTGCATTGGGGGGGGGGGGAGAACACTTGGTGCCCACCCACTTCTTGACTAGCTCACCCAAAGTCTGCTGTCTGGCTATGCCCCTGGTGTCCACAGATACATAAAGAAAGGTTTCTTCCATCTGCATGGTTTCAAGGAGGGGAACACCAGCCCCAGTGAACTGATGAGTAACCTACTAGGTCCTGAACTCACAGAAAGTCAGCTCCTCTCAAATTGCCCAGAACTCATCTCATCCAAACAACAGCTGTATCACAAGGACAAAAAAGCCTGGCTCTCTATTAGCTGTGCCCTAGCCAAGACACCTGCCACCTCTCCTACAGAGAGCAAAACCTGGTATAGAGTTATAGAAAAATGAAAGCCGTAGCTTTGCAAAACAGATTATTAAAAGGTAAGGAACAACATAATGAGCTTGACTATTCCTCAAATTATCTGCAACATTGTATTTCCTCAGGGTAATATTTTATTTAATTAATTCATTAATTTAAAGCCACTTATAATACATTCATCTACATTGCTGAGCGGATTGCAAAACATATGCATAAAATACAACTAACAAAGAATAAATTTGAGTTGGAAATAAATATAATGGAGGGTTTCAGTATAATCTAGACCCGTGTAAGGACTTATTTTCAGTTCAGACTGTTTGCAAGGTTTATAATCATTACTGTCCCTTATTTAACTTGCATATATCCTTGATATTCACCATATAAAATGGCTACTGACTGTTTTTTTAAATTATTTGTTACATTTATATCCCACATTTTCCCACCTATTTGTAGGCTCAATGTGGCTTACATAGTACTGGAGAGGCATTACAGATTCCGGTGTAAACAATACAAAGTGATGTTGTGGTAAGATAAAGTTCATGTGGCATAGCCACATTAGGGAATCATACAGCGGAAGAGTTGTGTTATGTCCATTACGTTCTTTAGTTTTGTTGTGTTGCAAAGATCAGGCATTTATGTTGGATCGGTAGGGTATGCCTTTTAAACAAGTTAGTTTTTAGTGTTTTCCGGAAGTTTAGGTGGTCGTTCATAGTTTTCAAGGCTTTTGGTAATGCGTTCCACAGTTGTGTGCTTATGTAGGAAAAACTGGACACGTAAGTTGACTTGTATTTGAGTCCTTTGCAGTGGGTAGTGCAGATGTAGGTACGTTCGTGTTGATTCGGATGTGTTTCTAGTTGGTAGCTCAATCAAATCTGTCATGTATCCCGGAGCTTCACCATAGATAATTTTGTGAACCAGAGTGCAGGTTTTGAAAGCAATGTGTTCTTTGATTGGGAGCCAGTGTAGTTTTCGCGAAACTAAAACACTAAACAAAGAAAAAACACACTGTCTCATCCTCTCATCGCTACACAGTGCAGACAACCCCACTATTATCAACACCCCGGATTACACCCTCCCTATCTCAGACAGCCTAAAAATCCTCGGTGTTACAATGGACCGCAACGTAACACTAGAGAGCCAAGTGACATCCACAACAAATAGCGCTTAGCTTGCTAAGTGCTAATATTCTGTGCGAGATAGCTGGTTATTTCCGCTGTATATTAGTGCTCAGCATGTAGTGGCTAACCGGCTATATTGTGAGATTTAACCGGATAGCCACGAATATTCAGTGCTTGCTGGCTAAGTCTAGCAGCCAAATCAGACCGCCTAAATAGCAGTCTTATTTTTGGCTGCTATAAACTTACCGGGGACGATTTTCAGAGCATGGAAGTTAGCTCAACTAACTCTCGTGGTCAGTGTTAAACCCGGATATTCAATGCCAGGCCATTTCTGGTGACTGGCGTTGAATATCCAGTATATTTGTTTGCCGGTTTGAACATAACTAGATAAGTTGATATTCAGATTTAGCGGTTATGTTCAAACCAACCAAAGATATATCCCATGTATTCAGGCAGCCAAATATAGCCGCTAAAGTAGGGTTGAAAATTGTCGGATAGCGAGTTTTAACATGCCAGGATTGGCATGATATATATTTTTGAATATCGGGGAAACCATCTATAGCTGAATATTAACTTGGCCACTTAAGTTTAAGCCCACAAAAATAACCCCCAGATAGTTAATGCTGATCACCGGAAATGACCCGGCATTGAATATCCAGCCTCAGAGCCGATCACTACTCTGTTGGCCTGCCTCCTGTGGGCGGAATATTAGCCAGATAGTGCTTATGACCCAAATACAGTGATTCAAAAACCTCAGTCAAGACATCCTCCTGTATA
>NW_021963703.1:0-61164 GCF_901765095.1 Microcaecilia unicolor | reverse complement strand
AACTGCATTCATATTTGTTTGTATGTTTTGCTATTTCTGAGATAAGCAGCATAAAATGTATTGTACTGTTCTGGGATCTTGGCAGATACTTGTCATCTGGAATGGTCATTGTTGGAAACTGGAGACTGGGCTTGATAGACCTTGGTCTGTTCCAGTATGGCAACACTTATGTACCCTTTTGGCCTCTAACAGTACTATCCCTTATTTGGTAACCTGACTCCTAGAAGTAGTACTGTGATACCACTCCTAGGGGCCAGATAGGCAGGAGCAACTAGTGATTGTTCCCACCCACCACAGACCTACAGGTATGTGGGAGGTGGGCTTCTGCAGGCCACCTGGAAGATAGCATATTAATAGGATCAGAGTGGGAGTCAAGGTTTTGCTATTATGCTCGGCAGGCCCTTTACTATTTAATGATCCAAACTGGAACCTGCTAGCTTTGTCCTTCTGCATCTGGGAACATGCAATGGTCCTGGCACTGCAAAAATTAATTTACTATAAGGTTCACTAAACTGCAGTGCTTAATAAATAGGGGCCTTAGATTGTAAGCCCTCTGGGCTAGAGGAATACCTACGATGCCTGAATTGTAACTCAACTTGAGCTCATAACAACATCCCAAATATCATACAGAGAGTGTGTAGTGTCACTGTGTGAAGACATGCAGTTTTTTAAAAGTGATGTTTAATCTGCTTCTCTCCGTTTTATAATGCTCCCTGAATATACTGCCACTTCCTGTGTCTCCTTTGTATGCTATCACATAGAGGTATGTGATACATATGTATTCACAGCTGTGTTCTTTCTCATGTCACTCATTCAGATCAGAAAATGCAACGTTCTGAGTGCCTGGTTCACAAATGACTGTCCTCTTTCCTTTTCCATTACATTAGAAAATAAATCACATAATTAAACTCTGGAATTCGTTGCCGGAGAAAGTGGTGAAGGCGGTTAGCTTAGCAGAGTTTAAAAAGGGGTTGTGACGGTTTCCTAAAGGACAAGTCCATAAACCGCTACTAAACGGACTTGGAAAACTCCAAAATTCCAGGAATAACATGTATAGAATGTTTGTACGTTTGGGAAGCTGGCCAGGTGCCCTTGGCCTGGATTGGCTGCTGTCGTGGACAGGATGCTGGGCTCGATGGACCCTTGGTCTTTTCCCAGTATGGCATTACTTATGTACTTATATCTAAAAGAATAATACTGCATGAAATCTGAACCATAGGATACCATAACCCATCCATTAAGGATGTGCATGGAAAAATATTTAGGTTTGCCTTTGTGTCATTTTCTGACCTTTTATTGGTTTACCTCAAGGTAAAATTATGTATAATCATACCTGATAATTTTCTTTCCATTAATCATAGCTGATCAATCCATAGACTGGGGGTTGTGTCCATCTACCAGCAGGTGGAGATAGAGAGCAAACTTTTGCCTCCCTATATGTGGTCATGTGCTGCCGGAAACTCCTCAGTATGTCGATATCAAAGCTCCATCCGCAGGACTCAGCACTTAGAGAATTACACCCACGAAGGGACACTCTGCCCAGCTCACCACCGCCGAAACGGGGGAGGGGAATTAACCCAGCTCATCCCCACACAAGTGGGGGAGGGGAATCCGTCCAGCTCATCCCCGCGGAGCGGGGGAGGGACACCACACCCCGCCGATGCGGGGGGATCTGGCTTATCCTGCAACCGCAACCGCGGGAGGAGCTGACTGACCCTAACACCGCCGAAGCGGGAGGGGTACAAAGTTGCCCTACAGCCGCACGAAGCGGGAGGAGTGCCGGCAGAATTTATGTCTCAATCCAGCCCCCGTAAAACGGAGGGGAGAGGAATGCAGCAGCTCACTGTAACACAAACTCGTCTCAACTCTTGAAGAATCCAAGTGAAAGAAGAACTTGAACACGAAGTCCTCCTGAAGTAACTGAAGGCTAAACTTGAACCTAAATTCAACCAGAATATAAACAGTACAGATATCTGGGAGGGGCTATGGATTGATCAGCTATGATTAATGGAAAGAAAATTATCAGGTATGATTATACATAATTTTACCTTCCATATCATCAAGCTGATCATCCATAGACTGGTGGGATGTACCGAAGCAGTTACTCCCCCAGGGCGGGACATAGAAATCCCTGACCTCAACACTGAAGCTCCAAACCGGGCCTCCGCCCGTGCAGCCACAGTCAAACGGTAATGCTTGGAGAATGTATGAGCCGAAGCCCACGCTGCCGCCTTGCATATCTCTTCCAAGGAGACGGATCCGGCCTCTGCCATCGAGGCCGCCTGAGCTCTCGTGGAGTGAGCCTTCAGCTGGATAGGCGGGCACCTTCCCGCGGCCACATAAGCCGCTGCAATGGCTTCCTTGACCCATCTTGCCACTGTAGGCTTAGCAGCCTGCAGACCCTTACGAGGACCTGCAAACAGGACAAACAGATGATCCGATTTCCGGAAATCATTGGTCACTTCCAAGTATCTGATGATGACTCGTCTCACATCCAGATATTCAAGAGCGGAGTACTCCTCTGGGTAGTCCTCCCTACGAAAGGAAGGGAGACAGAGCTGCTGATTCACATGGAAGCGAGAACCAATCTTGGGCAGGAAGGAAGGCACTGTGCGAATAGACACTCCTGCCTCAGTGAACTGCAGAAAAGGCTCTCGACATGAGAGCGCCTGGAGCTCGGAAACTCTTCTGGCTGAAGTGATAACCACCAAAAAGACTGCTTTCAACGTCAGGTCTTTCAGAGATGCCCTCGACAAGGGTTCCAAAGGCGGCTTCTGCAATGCTCTTAGCACCAGGTTGAGATTCCACGCAGGCACCACTGAGTGCAGAGGAGGGCACAGGTGATTAACTCCCTTGAGAAAGCGCACCACATCTGGCTGCGAAGCCAGGAAACACCCTTCAGGCGGCCCCTGAAGCAAGCCAGAGCCGCTACCTGGACTTTAAGGGAACTGAGCGACAGGCCTTTCTCCAGACCTTCTTGCAGGAACGCCAACACTGAAGAAATTGGAGCAGTGAAGGTAGAAAGTGAGCCTGCTTCACACCATGCTGCAAAGATACACCAAACCCTGGCGTAAGCAGTAGAAGTAGAGCGCTTCCTCGCTCTCAGCATAGTGGCGATGACCTTGTCTGAGAAGCCCTTCTTCCTCAGACGCTGCCGCTCAATAGCCAGGCCGTAAGACCAAAGGGAGAGGGATCCTCCATCACCACGGGACCCTGATGTAACAGGCCCTGCTCCACTGACAGCCGCAGAGGATCGTCGACTGAGAGCCTGAACAAGTCCGCATACCAGGGACGCCTGGGCCAATCCGGACCCACCAGGATTACCCTGCCGGGATGCTTTGCCACCCGGTCTAGCACCCTGCCCAACATAGGCCAGGGCGGGAACACATAGAGGAGCTCCTGTGTCGGCCACTGTTGGAGAAGAGCATCTACTCCCAGGGATCGAGGGTCCCGTCCTCTGCTGAAAAAGCGCGGCACTTGGCCATTGGCCGATGACGCCATCAGATCTAGGCTCGGCTGGCCCCAGCGCTTCGTGATGTCCAAGAACGCCTGAGCAGATAGTTGCCACTCTCCGGGCTCCAAGGTATGGCGACTGAGAAAGTCCGCCTTGACATTCATGACTCCGGCAATGTGGGCCGCTGAAAGCTGCTCCAGGTTCGCTTCCGCCCACTGGCAAAGACTCATAGCCTCCTTGGCTAGAGGGGCGCTCTTGGTACCTCCCTGGCGGTTGATATAGGCCACAGCCGTGGCATTGTCCGACAGGACCCGTACAGGCTTCAACACCAGTACCGGGATGAACTCCAATAACACCAACCGAATGGCTCTGAGTTCCAGGAGGTTGATAGACCACTTGCCTCTGCAGGAGACTAGAGCCCCTGCGCTGTCCTTCCCAAGCAGTGGGCTCCCCAGCCCATCAAAGAGGCGTCTGTCGTGACGACAATCCACTCCGGGGTCACCAGAGGCAATCCTGCAGACAACTTGTCTGTCTGCGTCCACCAGCTCAGCGCCTTGCGCACTGCTGGGTCCACGGGAAGGCGCACAGCATAATCCTCCGACATCGGAGTCCAGCGCAGCAGCAGAGATAGCTGTAGTGGTCTCATATGAGCCCTGGCCCAGGGCACTACTTCCATCGTGGCCGTCATAGAGCCCAACAGCTGCACGTAGTCCCAAGCCCGAATAGGAGAGGCTACTAGGAACTAGTCCACCTGAGCCTGAAGCTTGACAATCCGATTGTCTGGCAGGAACACTCTGCCCACTTGGGTGTCGAATCGAACTCCCAGATACACCAGGGACTGAGTCGGGCGCAGCTGGCTCTTCTTCCAGTTGATGATCCATCCCAGGGAGCTCAAAAGAGCAACTACCCGGTCCATAGCTTTGCCGCACTCTGCATAAGAGGGGGCTCGGATCAACCAGTCGTCCAGATAAGGATGGACTTGTACTCCTTCCTTTAGCAGGAAGGCCGCTATGACCCCCATTACTTTGGAAAAGGTCCGCGGAGCAGTAGCCAACCCGAAAGGGAGGGCTCTGAACTGGAAGTGTCGTCTCAGGACTGTAAAACGCAGAAAGCGTTGGAGAGGAGGCCAGATGGGAATATGCAGGTACGCTTCCTTGATGTCCAAGGAAGCCAAGAACTCTCCTGCCTTCACTGCCGCTATAACAGAGCGGAGAGTCTCCATGCGAAAGTGCCTCACTTTCCAGGCCCGATTGACCCCTTTGAGGTCGAGGATAGGCCGGACAGAATCTCCTTTCTTTGGAACCACAAAGTAAATGGAGTAACGTCCCTTGCCAATCTGATTTTTTGGCACCGGAACGACCGCACCCAGGCGGATCAGGTTGTCCAAGGTCTGCTGCACTACCACAGCTTGACCGGAGACTTGCAGGGAGAGAGTACAAACCCGTCTCTTAAGGGTTGGCAGAACTCTAGCTTGTAGCCGTCTCTGATGACTTCCAGCACCCACGCGTCTGAAGTTATAGTGGTCCACTCGCCCAGAAACGAGGACAGCCGTCCTCCAATCTGCACTGGGGCGTGGACCAAGGCCCCGTCATTGGGTACGAGACCCTGGGGGAGGACCGGAGGGAGCACCTCCGGGACGGCGGTCTCTGCGAAAGGAATGCTGCTTGGGGGAGAAATTCCTCTTGAAGGAAGAGGGGGCAGAGGAACCCGACTTGCCCGGGCGGTACCGATGGGCTTCCTGCAACCGTCCTCTGGAGGTATCGGGACAAGTACTAACCCGAGCCCTGACCTCTGGTAATTTCTTGCCCTTAGACGTGCCGAGATCGGTCACGATTTTGTCCAGCTCGACCCCAAAGAGCAGCTTGCCTTTAAAAGGCAATCTAGCCAGGCGGGATTTAGAGGCGTGGTCAGCAGACCAATGTTTCAGCCAAAGCCACCGCCGCGCAGAGACTGTCTGAGCCATGCCTTTAGTTGAGGCTCTCCAGACATCATACAGCAAGTCTGCCAAATAGGCTAAGCCCGATTCCAGGGCCGGCCAATCAGCCCTCAAGGAATGATCCGAGGGGGAAGCCCGCTGCACCATAGTCCGGCACGCCCTGGCCACATAGGAGCCGCAAACTGAGGCCTGCAAACTTAAAGCAGCTGCCTCAAAGGACGACCTTAAGGCCGCCTCCAATCTTCTGTCTTAGGCGTCCTTTAGGGCCGTGCCACCTTCCACCGGCGCCGTTTTCTTAGTCACCGCAGTGATTAAAGAATCCACGGTAGGCCACAGATAGGCCTCACGTTCACTCACAGCCAAAGGATAGAGGCGGGACATAGCCCTAGCCACTTTAAGGCTCGTTTCCGGGACATCCCATTGAGCCGCAATTAAGGTGTGCATGGCATCATGCACGTGGAAGGTTCTAGGCGGGCGCTTCGTCCCCAGCATAATGGCAGAGCCAACAGGGGCTGAGGGAGAGACGTCCTCCGGACAGGAAATCTTCAAAGTGTCCATGGCCTGTAACAACAGGTTGGGCAAATCCTCTGGGCTAAAAAGCCGCGCTGCAGAGGGGTCATCCGCTCCATCCGAGCGGGGATCTATCTCCTCCAAGGAATCCGCAAAGGATCGTTGGGAGACCTCAGACACGCTGCCCTCATCTACATCGGAGGAGACAAAAGTCCTCCAAGGCCTGGAAATCAACCCGAGGGCGTTTACCTCTGGGAACCTCAACCTCTTTATCAGAAGAGGGAGCAGGGGCAGCGTTTTGCATGAGGAAAGCCTGATGCAGCAGCAAAACAAACTCGGGGGAGAAACCCCCCAGACTGTACACTTCCGCAGCCTGGGCAACAGCCCTAGACGCACTCTCAACCGGCGCTCGCAATAGCGGGGGAGAGACATGCTGCGCATCCAAAATGGCGTCCGGCGCGAAACTCCGTGAAGGAGCCGCGCGGGAAGAACGGCGCTTAACTTTAGCCGCTTTTGTGCCGTCGCCCAAATTAAGGGCGTTCATGGCATTAATGTCTCCAACCTCAAGGGCGGCCCCGAAGAAGCCGTCCGAGCCGCGTGGCCGGCCAAGATGGCGGAGGCGAGGAGCGGGGGATGGGCGTTTATGGCGGGGAAAAAACCGCCACGCCGGAGGAACGACCGGGACATTCATCGGTCACTAAACTATCACCCATCAAGGGCGAATCAGGTTGTAAAACCCCCGCATCCCCTCTAGAAGCGCTCCAGCGATCCGGGGAGCGACCCTTTGCGCCCTCGCCCTCCGACGCCATTGCCACGAGGAGAAGAATCGGGGAACCCCCTGCCCGCTATAAAAAGGTAAAATTACCTGCTTGCCGCTCCGAGCTGTAACGAACTGGTGTCCCAGTGAGTAGCTGCAATGAACGTTTAAAGAAACGTCGAATTAAACGCCTTTAAAGACGTTTAAAAATATATATATATTTTTTTTTTTTTTAACGGAGCCAGCGGGAGGGGGGAGAAAAGGAGGGACCTGGCACCACCAGGTTTGCACTTGCTCAAAAGAGCCCTCAACCCCAGGCACTCAACAAAACCTAAAAATTAGGCTTGGAGGCCTAGCCAGAGCTGCTGCTGTGTGTGACCACCACCTGCTGAGATAGAGAACATACTGGGGGTTTCCGGCAGCACATGACCACATATAGGGAGGCAAAAGTTTGCTCTCTATCTCCACCTGCTGGTAGATGGACACAACCCACCAGTCTATGGATTGATCAGCTTGATGATATGGAATCAATATTTTAAAGCACAAAAATCAAGTTTCAGCATGTTAACATGTAGGGTAATGTAAATGAACAAATGCAAATACCTACTGTCTGTGTATATACAAAGACTAGCCTAGCAGTTCCACTGAATATTAAATAACATACTTTTTCTAATTTGATGAAAAAGGTACCTCAAAGCCACAGTTGCCTCAGACAGCCTGTCTCCCCTAAGGGGCAGCCCCAAAATAGGTGTCAACAGCTGAAATCTTATTTCTCCTCCAGCCCACACCTGACATTGTCCACAATAAAGTTCCAGTGGTGGTGGGGGCACAAGAGGGAAATCCCCTCTGAGATCAGGGGCAGGTCCTTTAGAAACTGGTGGGCCGATGATCAGCAAAATTGGGTGCTAGAGACTGTTAGTGCCATACTAATACCCATGTGTGCTACCACTCCATGACCAGAGCCTCCAAGCGCATGAAACAACATACTAGCGGGCTCTGACCTGAAGTAGAATGCAAACACATGCTAAACAGGTATTTCATTATTCCTCCCCAATGCTCAGCGGGTAGCGCGTCAAACCCTATGTCAGCTCTGAGCTGGCATTAGGGTTTGCGAAACACTGGGGAGTAATGGGGAGCCCTATCTAGCATGCATTTGCATGCTAGCAGGCCCCCCACCTCCAGGCCACCAGGAACTGCAGCTGGAGGGGGGGTCTGGAGGTCCCACAGACCTCCAGCCCTCTGTTTGACAGGTCTGGGCTTTTGACAGGCCAGACCTATCAAACAAGTGCAGGAGGATGTACTCGGGCACAATCCTCCCACACTTTTACCCTATAATCAGAGATAATAGCGTGCTTAAATTTGCACGCTATTATCTCTGATCACAGTGGTGGTAAAGCCCCATGCTGTTCCAACACTGTTTTTAGAGCGCTGTTTGGAACAGCGCGGGGCTTTTGACCATCTAGGCCTGATTTATTAAGGCTATTTTCTCACTCTGTCCATAAACAACAAAAAACTTAGTAAATCAGTCCCCTAAGATGCTACTACAATCCCACGTCTGAAGACTACTGGTTTCCACCTATCTACTTTCTAGATGAAGCAAAGAGGTATTTGCCTGTCTCGCATATCCCCATATATGGGTTTCCACATCTCTCATATCCCGTCCTCTTCCCCTCCCCCCAGCCGATCTCTCATATCCCATCCTCTCCCCCTCCCCAGCCTTCAGCCATTCTCTCTCATATCCCGTGTTCTCCCCCACCCAGTCTCTCTCTCTCATATCCCGTGCTCTCCCCCTCCCCCAGCCTTCAGCCAGTTTATTTCTCTCATATCCCGTGTTTTCCCCATCCCAGCCTTCAGCCAGTCTCTTTCTCAAAGCCTGCCACATCTTCCCCTCAAAAGGCAGACTGCAGCTACAGAAGAAAGATGACTCTTACTTCCCCATTACCATTCATCTCTCTGAAAACTTGAACCATGTGGTGCAGGTAGTTCAGCCTGGTCTCGGAAGACTTCTTATACTCTCTTCAATACATGGTTTAAGCTTTCAGAGAGCCAAACTGCAGTGAGGAAGTAATGTGTTTTATGCAGGAGCACAGCAAAAACCATTAGGAGGCAAGAAATCCTGGGTGCCATTTTTAATTGTGGCAAAAACAGCACAAAGGGCCTTCAAGACTGTAGTAGACAATGGGTCTTCATTCATATGACCCAAACACTGACTGTGTTTCGGCATTATCACTCTTGTGTCAGGGGTCACATCAGAGGTGTAAAATCAAATTCATTTGTTGCCTGCAATGTACTAATGGAGTCTACGCAGCATTAAACACCTCGTAGCACTTCAGAAACACTGGAATTCTATGGTTAGCTATGTGCCAGTGTAACCAGCATGTCCTATTGCTTCTTTCAGTATAACCTTCTGTTGATGTAAGCTTTTTTTTTTTTTTGGTGGTGGGGGGTCCATTAAGAATTAGGTGCTCATTTCACACAAATCTGGAATTTAGAACAGTGAGATATTTGTAGTTGACCATTTAAAAAAGGTTCAGTTATACTTACCCGATAATTTAAATCCTGTCAGACAGCCCTGATGAATGGGTTATGTCCCTCTTACCAGCAAATGGAGACAAACCTAACCCGCCCAGCTTCTGTACATAGCCTACTGAAACTGTAAAATCAGTCTATTTCATGCATATTCATTGTGGATATCCTGAAAACCCAGGCTGGTTAGGAGGTACAACAGCAACACTGACAAAACTGAACTATGTTACCTATTATCCAGCACTTCATGGGAAAGAATCTGGACAAGTGTAGCAGGTTTCAAGGAAAAGCAATTATCAAGCTTGAGCCATCCTCTTTGCCCTTGCCAGACCAGTGCAGGCCATATGGGAGACAGTCATTGCTCCCTGTCAGGCACAGCCTCCTCTACAGCCTGTAAACTAGACAGTTACTTCAATCCAGAGCACCACAGTAAGTCAGTGACTGCACCACAGATGCCTGATCCACTGTCAAAAATCTGCTCAACAGAATCCCAGTGCCGGGTAATTTTCAGTAGAGCAAGCCAATTTCACCAGCCTGTCCTAATGAGTGCTGACTTTAGCCTTGTATCACTTAGCTTCAATGAATGCTTCCAACAGTCAGCCCACTGATCGCCAGCATTGGTTTGCACCCAAAGTTGCTATCAATAATCACTTTTTTTTTTTTAATCCAGTGCAGACTGCAATGAAGAGCACAGGCCCAGTCACCAGTGCAGTGTCAATGAGTGCAAGACCCTGCCACAGCCAGCACCAACAAAAGCTAAGCCCTTTCTAGCCATTGGATCTCCCTATCAATTTACCTCGTCAATATCTCCAAGCAACCGGGCTTTATCTGAAAATTCCTCTTTTCCAAGCCTTAGCATGCTCCTGTGGCAGGGGGACCCAATAGCACATCCCCTGTGCCCCCTACAGGTGCTGCCCCCAAACTAGGAGTCTCCCCAGGAGACATGCAGCCAGCATTCAATATGGCCACCACTCCCGCAAAACTCTGCGTTGAAGCATCATTTCGCCTTAGGCTTAAGGTGTGCTCCAACCCAGCCAAGCTACTGTGACTCCCAAAACTTACTGCCACTGTCCCCAAAAGCCCCACAATTGTGGTAAGCAGAGCTGTCAGACACGGACATCCAGTGGCTGCCGCAAGAGCCACAGCACCACGCAAGCCCTCTCACCGCCATACAGAAGCCAAGGGTTCGCCCTACAGGTCTGTCCTGATGCTGCAGACCTGACTGTGCCCTTGCTCCAGAGGACAGAAAGACTAGACATTGTTTGTTTCTTTTTTATTTGATTTTTTACTTTATGCGGTTAAAACAGATTGCAGCAGCACTCGTCTCACCTTTTGCTTTGTGTGTGTGTAAGGCACCAGAGAAAGGGGGGGGGGGGCAGAGAACCGATCTCCACTGGCAGTAGCCCCTCAGGACCTGTGCCAGCTGCCCAAGGGCCCAGCCTACAAACGGGGATCTAAGCCAACAAGAAGCAAAAAGTGCAACAGGCAGCCAGAGATGGACCATGACCTAAGCCCCAGGGAAGGACGCAGCCGCAGGACTCAACCAGTAAGTCACTGGCTATATCCTAGCAGTGTGGACACCAGGCCACAGCAAAACAAAAAAATCAGCTGCACCAGTTCTACCTGCACCACCTGCTGAAGGTAGAGAAATATTGACTACTCTAGGCTGCACCTCCTGTTAAACTAGCAAGTCACCAGAACTTGTATTCCCTGACCAGCAGATAAAGGCAGAGAAAGAACAGACAGTCCACTGATGTGGACTGGTCTAGACAGATGAAAAGGAAGCTATGCAAGTCAGAGAAAAGAGAATAGAGGCTGTACTGTTTTCTCAGTATCTAGCATCTCTTTTTTTTTTTTTTAAAAAGCACATCGCTGAACATCTTTCTCCTTCCTTGGGAATGGGCACTGTATTAATTACTTGTAAATAAATAAATATAATCATGTCTTTGGATCTATACTAGCCTTGGGAGACTACGTGACTTCCTTATCAGGACAGGATCCTACTTAGCCAGGAAGGTGGCTTTAGTTGCTATCTTTACAATAATGCTACACACACACTCCAAACAGTTTAGCTGTCTCCATCTGCTGGAGGGGGCATAGCCCATTCATCTGGACTGGACTGGTATGGCAAGGATAAAGAGGAATATGCTTACTTTGTCTCAAAAAAGTATAGGAGGGATTATGTACCTCAGAACCATCTCTCCTCATCTCTGCATGTTAATACTACTATGCTCTCCCTCTCCTTTCACATCTTCCTAAGGAATAAGTTTAAAAGAGTGCTGGTTGAGTATACAGGAATATATGTAGGGGAGATGAGTGTTAGTAAAGGTGCCTTGGGATGTAGCATGAATGTGTATGTACTAACCTACAAGTGCATGTTGGAGAGATGAGTCTAAGCATGTATGGAAGTATGGACATCTGTATGCGCTGGAAATTTATGTATGTACAACTGAGTGGTGGCAAGCAGATGTGTGAATGAGTGTCCTACTTTGGCAAGAGCGAGACCGATCTGAATGTAGTAAGATAGTAAATGACGGCAGATATGAATATGAATCTGTACTGGGTAGGTGTGAACAGCAGTAAGCTCTTAAGAATCACACTCACAATCTCAATAAATGCAAACAGACTTGACAGTTTTGTGCATGAAACCAAGTGCTACTACTGCTGCTGCTGTAACCTAGGTTCTACTTGCTGCTAGGCAATGGTGAAGACAGCACTGCTACTTGGTCATAAGGCATTTCTTGTCATGACTTCACAATTGAGAGTCGCTGCTGCACCCCAGGGCTTCCCTAGGAGAGGATGGTAGTGGTGTGCAGAAATCCTAGTACCTTACACTAGTAAAGATAAAAGTTGTTAGATTTTGGTGGAAGTCTTTGAGAGCTGGTGATAAGTGTACTAAGTGGAAGTGGTTATGTGAGAGTCAGTTTGTTCTTGGCATGCCAACGTGAACTATGCATGCTGGGTTGACCAGTATGAGTGAATCTTTTAGTATGTGCTGGCTGGCTTCACTAAAGTTAAGCTGAGTGAGAGGAGTGTTGGTTAGCTGCTTGGACTGTGGACACGTGCAGTTCTCCAACTTCTCCGCAGAACCTTTGGAATGAGTGCACCAAACTGCTGATTTTCCTGGTCACTGTGCAACAATCCCCCACTCCAATCTGGCTACTCATTCATGCCACCTGGCTGAAGTGCATGCTGACTATATTTTCTGGCAGATAAATGTTAGAGTTTGACAGATGAATAAGAATGGCAGATAAACATGAATTTGTGTGAGACAAAAAGCACGCCCTGGGTTTGCAAATGTTAAAAATGTATGTATCATTGAGGAAAAGCCTGTGTGTACAGGACGTATTAACATTAGTGAGGTATACTGGGTTGTATAAATATATGTACAGGTGATTGCTAACTAGAAAGAAGAGCTGGCCTAAGTGCATGTCCCAAACCTAATAGCGTGACTTAATTCTGTTATTTGGATGATAGCCATATGCAGAAGTGAAAAGAACACATACAGAAGTCCATGCATATCAGGAGGGTGTTTAGAGAAATCTCTGGATAAAATGGATATAAACAGGCTTTCCAAAATGTTTTGGGAAAATGCGTGCATCGGTTTCTCTGGGTGGCTTGTTGGGAGATCTATTTATGTTTCTGAGTGGATATGTAGCAGGTATACGAAGTTGTGGGTATGGCTGTCTCTGGATAGCTTTATATGGAAGAATACTTGTTTCTTAGTGGTGACAGAGCAGAGCTGGGAGAGTATGTGCTGTGTGCACATATATCGAGGTCTACAGCTCTCACCTTGATAAGGCTTCATTAATGAATGTTCTCTTTTCAGGTATTCCTCAGTCTGATCCCCGGTGACCCGCTGCCCAGCCCCGAGCAGAACGAATAAAAACACACGAACCCATACCCCTAACTCCACTCGGTACCACCGCCACACCAACCTAGACCCCTTCCCTCTCCTACGAGCCGCCATCTTCCGCCACTGCCGTCTGCCCGTCTCGCCGCGGCCCCGCCTAGTGCACGCTAATTTGCTGCGTTCAAAAATGCCGACTGCCGATTGGCTATCTTCGAGCGTCCTGCCCACGAAAATGGTGGCCGTCAACTGCCAGACGGTGATGCTGTGAATGTTAGGGGTCGAAAAGTAAACATCTCCTCGAGACGTTTTTCATCGAAAACGTGAGGGGATTCTGGGAACTGTAGTTTGCGATCTGTATGTGTGGCTTGACGGGGGAAAAAAAAAATATCCACACCGTGAGTATTCCAATGGATAAGTGATTTCAAAACCTTGAGCACATTCAAATCTCCCTGTCTAGAGGATTATCATTTATCTAATCCAGTGGTTCTCAACTTTTCTTCTTGTGACACATCTGTCACATTCTCAACCTCTCACTTTCCACTGCGACTGTCCCTGCTGCCTTTAAACATGCTGTGGTCACACCTCTCCTTAAGAAGCCTTCTCTCGACCCTACTTGTCCCTCTAATTACCGACCCATCTCCCTCCTTCCCTTTCTCTCCAAATTACTTGAGCGTGCTGTTCACCGCCGCTGCCTTGAGTTTCTCTCCTCACATGCTATTCTTGACCCACTACAATCTGGTTTTCGCCCTCTCCACTCAACCGAAACTGCGCTTACTAAAGTCTCCAATGACCTATTACTGGCTAAATCTAGAGGTCAATATTCCATCCTCATTCTTTTTGATCTTTCCGCTGCTTTTGACACTGTCGATCACAGCATACTTCTCGATACCCTGTCCTCACTTGGATTCCAGGGCTCTGTCCTTTCCTGGTTCTCTTCCTACCTCTCCCTCCGCACCTTTAGTGTTCACTCTGGTGGATCCTCTTCTACTTCTATCCCTCTGCCTGTCGGCATACCTCAGGGTTCTGTTCTTGGTCCCCTCCTCTTTTCTATCTACACTTCTTCCCTTGGTTCATTAATCTCATCCCATGGCTTTTCCTACCATCTCTATGCTGATGACTCCCAAATCTACCTTTCTACCCCTGATATCTCACCTTGCATCCAAACCAAAGTTTCAGCGTGCTTGTCTGACATTGCTGTCTGGATGTCTCAACGCCACCTGAAATTAAATATGACCAAAACCGAGCTTCTCATTTTCCCCCCCAAACCCACCTCCCCGCTCCCCCCGTTTTCTATTTCTGTTGATGGCTCTCTCATTCTCCCTGTCTCCTCAGCTCGAAACCTTGGGGTCATCTTTGACTCTTCTCTCTCCTTCTCTGTTCATATCCAGCAGATTGCCAAGACCTGTAGTTTCTTTCTTTACAACATCCGTAAAATCCGCCCCTTTCTTTCCGAGCACTCTACCAAAACCCTCATCCACACCCTTGTCACCTCTCGTTTAGACTACTGCAATCTGCTTCTTGCTGGCCTCCCACTTAGTCACCTCTCCCCTCTCCAGTCAGTTCAAAACTCTGCTGCCCGTCTCATCTTCCGCCAGGGTCGCTTTACTCATACTACCCCTCTCCTCAAGACCCTTCACTGGCTCCCTATCCGTTTTCGCATCCTGTTCAAACTTCTTCTACTAACCTATAAATGTACTCACTCTGCTGCTTCCCAGTATCTCTCTACACTCGTCCTTCCCTACACCCCTTCCCGTGCACTCCGCTCCATGGATAAATCCTTCTTATCTGTTCCCTTCTCCACTACTGCCAACTCCAGACTTCGCGCCTTTCGTCTCGCTGCACCCTACGCCTGGAATAAACTTCCTGAGCCCCTACGTCTTGCCCCATCCTTGGCCACCTTTAAATCTAGACTGAAAGACCACCTCTTTAACATTGCTTTTGACTCATAACCACTTGTAACCACTCGCCTCCACCTACCCTCCTCTCTTCCTTCCCGTTCACATTAATTGATTTGATTTGCTTACTTTACTTATTTTTTTGTCTATTAGATTGTAAGCTCTTTGAGCAGGGACTGTCTTTCTTCTAATTTTGTGCAGCGCTGCATATGCCTTGTAGCGCTATAGAAATGCTAAATAGTAGTAGTAGTAGTAGTAGTAGACCGGCTGAAGGACTGTGGCACCCTGGGCCAACTTGTGTATCTGTACCCTCCTTGTCCCCAGTCTAGTATCTGTCCTTCCACTCTGTTTCCCCCACTGGTGTCTCGCTATCTCCTCTTCTCCAGTCCCCCACCTACCCGATTGATGCTAAAGGGTGTCAGAATCGTTGGCATCTCTACTCTCTTCATTCCCTCCTGTGGATACTGAACTGCAGGAAGAGATGCTAGACCAGAATTTTGGTGCTCTCTTATCACTGGCACGCTGGGCCTGGAAACACTTGTCAGACAACGTTCATGTATGTGATACACCGTACCCCATCCCTGTGTGAGTCCTCATAAGCCTTGGCCCAGTACCTTACTTAGAAAAAAAAATATTCAGGCAACACACAGTCTTATCCTGGGTTGTTTCTTTTTATACAGAAACAACTTGTAATAATCCCTTTTTTTAAGATTAGTAAAAAATAGGGATTATTAAAAGTTGTTTCTGAGTAACATTATCCCTAAGGATTCCCATTTATCTATTTTTAGTTGTTTCTTTTTATACCCATGCATACTGGTTTGGTTTGAAGAGCACATCTTTCACAGCAGTAACTGTATATTGTAAGCCACATTGAACCGAAACCTGTTTTTGGATAATAGTGGGATACAAGAATACATAAATAAATAAACTACCCACACAGGGCTGGTGGAAGGTGTTAGACACTGTAGGTGAACTTTCATCTTGCTTCCCCCAACACCACCAGTACTTCTTTCATGTCCTAGACCTCCCTCCCTTCCCAGAGAGTTTCATTATTAAACTCAACAATCATGATTATCCAAATATCACCCATCCCAGAATAACCCTGTAAAAATACATAGATGGACATATTTCTAATATTTGTTTTGTACGTACCTACCTAATAAGGGTAATTTCCAAAAGCCAGAGCTATTTAAAAACTCTGCAGATAAAAGTACCCGCTGATATATGTCAAGATGTATTGGTTTGATTTGACTGCAGCTGCTATTTGCCCCCCCCCCCCCCCAACAAAAAAAAATCTGGCGTTCTAGGCAGTTACCTAGTTGTTTAAACCAACCCTGTATACATAAAAGACTCTGCAGGGAGTATCTCGGAAGTTAGACTGCACAAGCAGAACTCCATGTAGTGAATCCACTGGAACTTTTAGGCTTTGATGCTATGTAACTGTAATAGATGGACTGAGAAGGGTGATTGATGTGGATGGTTGGTTGAGGTTCTTATACTGTTTACTGCTTAATTCGGAAATGTGTTCTACATTAACATTGAGTGGACAGCAAAGAAGACGTGTGATTTTTCAACAGTTCCAAGTAACATTCAGTGGTTTGTTTGTTTTTAATTTTACAAAGAAATTGATCAGAAGTTTCTGAAAGTTTTCATTGTCTCTGCAAACTTTCGCAAATTTCTATAGATTGGTGCACTGACCAAAACAGCTAAATGCCATCATTTTCAGCCCTTCTCTAGCAGGTTGACACAGGTTTTCACATCAGTCCAATTTGGTGTCTCAATCAGGGTAATTCACATGCAGAAAGAGAAGTATTGAGGTTCCATTCACTTCTCCAAATACAGACAGATTTTGCACTCTATCACAATATGTTACACTTTGCATCCAGCCCCACCTTTAACTTGTAAAGCATTCCCTTGACTTTCAGGGACATGAAGTGCTGCTCCTTGTAATCAAGGACATTATGCATTGAATTCAATGTTTCCATCAATTTGACAGTGGAATTTTTTTCCCATTACACTTCTTCAGTGTGGGAGAGGTACATGTTTTACATTGTTATTAGTTTTTTTGATATTAATCAACATGTGATCTTCAGCATATATTCTTTCGTTATTTTGTATATTCCTTTTACTTTTTTATTTTGACAAATGTGTTTTACATATAATGGTATTTTGCATAGATTTATACATATATATTTATTTTAGCACCCCTGTGTGACTTTTGTTCATTATCAAGCTGTATATAGTACATGTGTTTTTGATGTACCTATTGATATGTTTATTAGTACTTTATCGATATGTATTTATATGTTTTTTATGCCTTTCTACCTACTTTTTGCATTTCTGTTGGTTCAGTTCTAAGTTTTATACAGTTCCACTTGTGACCCCTTGAGGCAGGTGGCTGTGCCCACTGAAACACGACCCATGGCAGGTCCAGTTTCACTGGTGCTTTTAATAAAGATTTGAAGACCTCTTCCCCATGACTGATTGTCATTTGTTTCATCCTCTACTCTTTCTTGGACTCTTAACTAGAGGGGCAGACATATTACCAGTTAATGTTCTAGATTTATGTTCATTCAACCAAAGTTTTACTGTTCTGGTTCTCCCCGCATAAAGTAGATCACATGGACATTTTTAAAAAGAGAATAGTTTGTGCACTACACTCTTCAAGAAAGATGCAGATCATAATTATCTGCAACATGTAATGTATCTGATGTGATCTCCGAACCTAAATCTTGCATCTATTTATGTTCCCAATGGGTTAAGGACTGCATAGGTTATTTGGCCTGCAGCATTTTATAAGAAAAGGAAATAGATCCACCATCCTTTGTTAGTATAAAGGTCTCTTCCACCAGCTCGGTCACTTTCTTTGTTGTGTGATGCAGTTCCAAAGATTATTTACAAGTGAAACATTATATTCAAACAAAATGGTCCATTTGTTTTAAAGTATATGTATGGCGCAACTGCACAAAGGACAACACTTTCATTATTTACTAAGTGCTTGGCTCTGTTTAAGCCTTTCGCCTTCCACATCCTAAACACTTTACCAGTAATGTCCACAGGGAATTTAGCATTCCCTCTAAGGAGTAACCAGCTTGTAACATGTTAATATGATTTTATACACCACTCCTACACTATTCTGACACTTTTTGGTAATGGGGGTATAATTTGGGGTATCTTTTAGCCAGTCATTAATCTGCCATAAGTGGCACGCTTTACCATAAAGGTCCATATCTGGTAAGGCCAAACCTCGCTTTTTTTATAGAATGTACTAATAACCTAGTCCTGATGTGGGCCCTTTTTCTGTTCCAAAGAAATATCTGTAGCATACAGTTGATAGTTATTTTATCCCTGTGCTTAAGGGTAAGTATGACTGTTTTAAGAAAAATAAATTAGAGCCATTTAGGCAGGAGCACCAAAAGGTACAGAGTGAAAAAATACTTGACAATGATAGAGGTAGACCTGTCCAATTCTGCAGCAGAGTTTTAGTGAAATTCAATAAAAGAGTTGTATTAACATACAACTGTAATAGTACTCTAGGAAGCTGTAACCCCAAATATCGGAAGGATGCCTGTCCCATTGGAATTGCCCTCCTGACTATGTATCTTGCTCTGTGTGTAATTTAACTTTAGACCAGCTTATTTTCCAAAAGACTGACATTTTTCTAAAACTAGCAGTAGGGTGAGCTCGGACTCAACCAGTAACAAAAAGATGTCATCTACAAAAGCTAAGCTAAGCACCTGCACATGTCCCATTTTAATTTCTGATACTGTGGGCTCAGTACATATGCTTTGTAGAAAAAGTTCTAAGAAAAGTAAAAAGAGGTGTGGCAAGAGGGAGCACCCCTGTTTGATAGTTGAGTTCTGTGAGGCCATACCATTAACCAAGATGGCAGTCTGAGGGTTATTGTACAAAACCTAAATCATTTCAACAAATAATCCTTGAAATCTAAAGTGACTTAATGATTGGAATAAAAAGGACCAGGATACTAAGGCGCACACTTTCTCATCAAAGCAACTCACCTCTAAAACCTGAATATTATGGGTGAGGTAATATTCCCAGACTGTCTAAAGTTTACAAACATTGTAAGCTACACTTCCTTTCACAAAACACACCTGATCACCCTTTACTAAGGGCCTCTTTTATCCCAGTGCGGTAATGCCGACAAAGCCCATTCACTCTGAATGAGCACAGTCGGCATTGCCATGCGGGAACTGCTAGCATGGCTTGATAAAAGAGGTCCTAAGTGTGGCAGGATCCATCCCAATCAGAAAGCTAAAATCTTTTGCAAAGATTTTTAGATCTACATTTAACAGTGACATGGAATGATAGGAGATTACTAGAGCCTGGCCTTTCCCCAGTTTAAGTATAAAGGTTATTAATTCTTGATTTGCCTCTACTGGAAACACCCTCATGCTATAACCTGTGTGTAATATGCCTCCAGTGGATCACTCAGTTTAGATTCTAGTAAATGATAAAGGTCTCCAGAGACTTCATCTGGCCCTGCTGTTTGCTTAATTTTAAGGAGTGGACCACAGCATGTATTTCTGACTTATTAATGGGGCTGCTTGTCAAAATTATATCCCTCTGAGGATGTAGTTTGCTCTTGAGCCTTATATAGGTAAGCAGGTTCAACAGGAGAAACCTTTGCCTCATTGAAGGCTGATACATTGGCACTGAAAGCATCGACCTCAATGGCTGCCAAGATGTCAGCATCCACTGAGAATACACCAGCATCGAGGAGGTCTCAACCTCCCTCGACATCAGGTGCTGAGAATGGGCTCCGGAACCGGTCAGCACTGGATCCTACACCGAGGAAATGTGCAGGTTGGATATCGTCCTTGTCGGTACTGAAGGATCATGATGCTATGCATTGAGGGAAGCCCATAGTAACATAGTAAATGACGGCAGATAAAGACCTGAACGGTCCATCCAGTCTGCCCAACAAGATAAACTCATTTTGCATGGTATGTAATACTTTATATGTATATCCAAGTTTGATTTGACCCTGCCTTTCTCAGGGCACAGACCGTAGAAGTCCGCCCTGCACCAGTTGTATTCTCCAAATACCGGCGTCGCCATCCAATGTCCGCTAAGATTCCATAGATCCATTCCTAGCAAACATTGGGTGGCGACCCCGGTATTTGGAGAATAAAACCGGTGCAGGGCGGACTTCTACGGTGTGTGCCCTGAGAAAGATGGACATCCTTCGCTTTCGAAAATAACCCCAATAGTAACATAGTAGATGACAGCAGAGAAAAACCTGTACGGTCCATCCAGTCTGCCCAACAAGATAAACTCATATGTGCTACTTTATATGTATACCTGACCTTGATTTCTATCTGCCATTTTCAGGGCACAGACCATAGAAGTCTGCCCAGCACTAGCCCCGCCTCCCAACCACTGGTGCTGCCACCCAATCTCTGCTAAGCTTCTGAGGATCTATTCCTTCTGAACAGGATTCCTTTATGTTTATCCCACGCTTTTTAAAATTCCGTTACCGTTTTCATCTCCACCACCTGCCACTGGAGGAGATTCCAAGTATCCACCACTCTCTCCGTGAAAAAATATTTCCTGACATTTTTTCTTGAGTCTGTCCCCCTTCAACCTCATTTCATGTCCTCTAGTTCTACCACCTTCCTGTCTCCAGAAAAGGTTTGTTTGCAGATTAATACCTTTCAAATATTTGAACGTCTGTATCATATCACCCCTGTTTCTCCTTTCCTCCAGGGTATACATGTTCAGGTCAGCAAGTCTCTCCTCATACGTCTTGTAACGCAAATCCCATACCATTTTTGTAGCTTTTCTTTGCACAGCTTCAATTCTTTTTACATCCTTAGCAAGATACGGCCTCCAAAACTGAACACAATACTCCAGGTGGGGCCTCACCAACGACTTGTACAAGGCATCAACACCTCCTTTCTTCTGCTGGTCACACATCTATACAGCCTAGCAACCTTCTGGTTACGGTCACCGCCTTGTCACACTGTTTCGTCACCTTCAGATCCTCAGATATTATCACCCCAAGATCCCTCTCCCTGTCTGTACATTTCAGACTCTCACCACCTAACATATATGTCTCCCATGGATTTCTACTCCCTAAGTGCATCACTTTGCATTTCTTTGCATTGAATTTTAATTGCCAAACATTAGACCATTCTTCTAGCTTCTGCAGATCCTTTTTCATGTTTTCCACTCCCTCCGGGGTGTCCACTCTGTTACAAATCTTGGTATCATCCTCAAAAAGGCAAACTTTACCTTCTAACCCTTTGGCAATGTCACTCACAAATATATTGAACAGAATCGGCCCCAGCACCGATACCTGAGGCACTCCACTACTCACCTTTCCCTCATCCAAGTGAATTCTGTTAAACACCAACCTCTGGCGTCTGTCCATCAACCAGGTCCTAATCCAGTTCACCACGTTGGGTCCTATCTTCAGCCTGTCAAGTTTATTCAAGAGCCTCCTGTGGGGAACCGTGTCAAAAGCTTTGCTGAAATCTAAGGAGATTACATCTATAGCACATCCTTGATTCAATTCTCTGGTCACCCAGTGAAAGAATTCAATGAGATTCGTTTGGCACGATTTACCTTTGGTAAAACCATGTTGTCTCGGATCTTGCAACTTATTGGCTTCCAGGAAATTCACTATCCTTTCCTTCAGCATCGCTTCCATTACTTTTCCAATAACTGAAGTGAGGCTTACCAGTTTTTAATTTCTTTGTGATACTCTTTATTTTGCATTATCTTCCTCTAGGATTATTCAGACGGTAAGGCATTGTAAGTAACATAAGGCCCGGGGAAGGTTGAAGAGGGGCACGTCACATGTCTCTCCTGACATGGTTAGAGGCAGGACCAGATCGACCCGGGCAAATCAAGAGCCAGCATGCGGACGATCCCACCAGGACAGTCACCTGAGGGCATGTCGGCAGCTCAGTAAGTCTCCACATCCCTTGCCAATGGCCCCAAGCATACCGCACAGCACAGAAGCCATAACTGACACAAACCCTGCACCACAGTCAACTGCAGCTCAGCTTCTCGCGCTCTTCCCACGTCGCTGCATCCTGGGTAACAAAGCAATCACGCTTGCTTGGTTTGCAACAAACGTAGGAGCTTAGGCGCCAGGGTGTGCATGCGCAGTCTATGCCGGTTGGGGTGCAGCAGTGTGAGGGTTCCGTGTCCCTGGATAGTGAGAAAGCTACAGTGCACCTTGAAAGTAGGTTGCTCAATACAGTTCAGTAAAACCTCCTGTACTTTTACGACAAACAGAAGCAGGGACAAATTTATCTTCTTCCTTTACTCTCTCTTTCAGACAGACGTGCACACACACACACTTTCTCTGTCTCTCTCTCTCTCTCTCTCACACACACACACTCACTCAACTCACTCTCACACTCTTTCAGACAGGCGCGCACACACTTTCTCTCTCACACACACACTCACTCTCTGTCTCTCTCTCTCACACACACACACACACACACACACACACACACACACACACACACACACACACACACACACACACAAAATATTACCTCCTGTACTTTTACAAGACAAACAGAAGCAGGGACAAATGTATCTTCTCCTTCCTTGACTCTCTCTCTCTTTCAGATAGACGCACACACACACACACACTTTCTCTGTCGCTCTCTCTCACATGCTCACTCTTTCTCACACACACACACACTCCCTCTCTCAACTCACTCTCACACTCTCTCTTTCAGACAGGTGCACACACACACACTTTCTATCTCTCTCTCTCTCTCTCTCTCACACACACACACACACACAAAATATTACCTCCTGTACTTTTACAAGACAAACAGAAGCAGGGAGAAATTTATCTTCTCCTTCCTTGACTCTCTCTCTCTTTCAGACAGACGCACACACACACACACACACTTTCTCTGTCACTCTCTCTTTCTCTCACACACTCACACACACACACTCACTCTCTGAACTCACTTTCGCACTCTTTCAGACAGGCGCACACACACACACTTTCTCTCTCACACACACACAAAATATTACAACAATAAGGGAATTACATTTCACAAAAAATGTTGCCCGTTTTAATGGGCTTAATGGCTTGCATTAACATATAAGAATCGATGGTAACTCATCTTGAAGATTAGCAAAAAATCTTGCCCGTTTTAATGGGCTTAACGGCTTGTAAAGGTATATAACACAACACTGAAATCTACAAAACAGCATTGCAAATAACAATGCAAGTTCTCCTTACACCCCCCCCCCCCGATTCCCTCCTAACAGAAAAAAAGCAAAACCAAGAAGGTTTAACGAAACAAAATAAACCTCACAAGTTTGCTATTGTTTTTAATAGCGTCTGCGAATGTTAGTATAGCAGCAAGCTCCACCTACTGGCTTCAGCTCACAGAATGGGCGAAGCATACTCCTGTCATCTCCTGTCTTATTAAACCTCCTTGGCTGGAACACCCTGCTGACTTTCTGCTACTCAGACAGCACCGGGCCCGGGGCTCTGATGGTGAATCTGCCTGGCAGGGCTTGAGCATCCCCTCCAGCCACACATTTGTTGCTGCAATTTTGGAGGGGGCCTGAGACCAAAATGGGGGGGGGGGGGGGGGGGGGGGGCAATGCCTCTGATCCAGGCTTCCACAGTGCATAGAGTTTAACTAGATAGAAGGTATTCCAGGAGGAAAGGAGGGCATTTAGATTAGGGGATAAAATCAGTGAATTTAAATATGATTTTCAAAAGCATGCACCTTTTTCCCCACCACTGACTGTACAAATTACAAAGGTGCTTTTAGCATGCATGTATAACCCTGAGGCCCTTCTTATCCATCCTGGAAAGAGGGAGAGGATCAGAGGCAGCATGCCAACACTTCCCTAAGTAAATACAGTGTCTACTATGCAGACTTGCCAGTACTATTACGACACCTCAAATTTTGATCTAGTAGGTTCATCTCACTCTTGGGCTTTTTGCTGAGCTTGCTCAGTGGTTAGTATGCTACTGTATGTGAGTTAAAAGCACACATGAACATTATAACTACACGGGAGACTCAAAATTTATGTAATATGAAAAGAGGCGTGCTAGCTGAGGGTGTCACATAGCTGGAAGTCACTCTGTGGGTAGTGTATTGGCAGCAATGGCACATGAGCATATGAACGAGCTCAAAGCCTCCTGCCTCACTGATAGAAAGTTTGCATTGGAAGGGGTAGAACATGGCAGGTCTTAAACACATGCATGTGCTCACAAGCCTTACACTATACTTATTTGCCTTCAGCTTTGGTTCCGGGTGGAGTTAGCATGTTGGCAGTACTGGCAGCAGTGACAAGGGGAGGGGGAAGGCCTGGCAGGGTGAAGGGAAGATGTCTGAATTCTAGACCCATATAATCAGTTCTTAGAATGGCATTTGGAATGACAGATTCCACATTTCTTTGCTTTGCTGATATCATCTTGGGGAGGCTTTTGGCAATGCCACAAATGGAAACAAGATTTTGACACATGTACAATAAAAATATACTGTGAGAGTAATAAGGCAACTGTACTCCATTTTATATCAAGGTTTGCATCCCTATATTAACATTGTAGATGGTGGCAGATAAAGCCAGTTGGTGCACCCAGTCTGTTTACACTGCTACAGAGGAGACATGTATTGAGCAAGATCAAAAAATAATACATGTAGATTGCATTTTCAAATCTAAACAAGTTATTTTCCATAGAAATATTATCCCCCTGAAAAAGTGCAAAACTCATGGGGCCTTTTTATGTATGGACTAATTTCAGAGGGAAAGAATGTGTATACTTTCCTTTGAAAATTAGATACAAAGAACCTGTTGACTCTACATCTATACAGACAGATTGAGAATGCCCCCCCCCCTCGCCCCACCCCATTTGGCCTAATGATGCTTACATTCTAGCTTTGGTTTCCACTGCCTCCAATCCTCTCAGTATAAAGCTTGTTTCTTTTTTTGGAGGCAGAAACAATTTGTTCATATTTCCCTTAAGCCTCCTTCACTCCAACTTTAAGTCATGACCCCCCCATCTTTCCATTTTCTTTCTTGTTGGCCCTATGAGGTTTCGACTGAGTTAAGGTTTCTGTTACATGGATTACAAGGTAGGTGGTACATTTAAAGGGCGATTCTATAAACTGGGTGCTCACATTTACGCGCGTGTGTCTCTGCATGTGTGTTTATGACCTGGAAGGGAAAGAGGATGGATGGTTTGAATGGAGCAGTATCTAAATATTTGTTTGATTTGGAAAGAACTAAGAACAATAAAATGAAACAAAATGTGATAATGTGTCTATTAGATGCCACTGTCCACAGATTTCAATGGATGGATTTTACAGTTTAACCACAGGGGAGGCAGTGTCCTGAGGAAACAGGTATTGTTATCCTTCTCTACCACTAGGAGGCCACACACATAGCAACCAGTAGCAAACTGCAGGATTTGGTTAATATATTTATAGTAAAATTAACAACAAAGAAAAGGAAATGAATCACTGAGAACTGGCCCAGCTGTGACTGCTGGGGGTTGGGGTGGAATACTTGGTGAGGAAAGCATGCCCCATGTAATTATGTCCAATCCCCAATCTATCTGGTGTGTATATTTGTGTATATTGGTCTGTCTGGGGGTGTATGTGTGTGAGGGGGGGAGGGGGAGTACATGTTCATATATTGTGTGTGTATTTGTGTTGACTGTGTGTGTGTGTGTGTGTGTGTGTGCGTGTTTGTTACAGTGATTTGGAGAGAAAAGGAGAGAGATGCTTTGAAAGGAGTGATTCCTTAAGGCACTGATACGCAAAACTCTGGTGCTGTACAAAACAGTGCTGGAAAATATCGTAAAACAGTGCCAAAAAAGAACTTCCCCAATGCTCAACGCTAATGGTATGCAAATTTTATGCACACTGTTGATTTGATTTATTTACTTGATATACCACATTAGAATACAACAATTACAGTGCAATACCAATAACCACATGCAATAGCTTGGAGAATGTTAATGATACAAAAGATCTAATTCAGATATATAATTGCTCAAAACTACTAGTATAAAGCCGGTTTTCACAGCCTTACAATTAGTAATTATTCAAGCACCTGATATTTTCAGGCAACTGATTCCACAATAATGGCCAAAATATCAAAAGGTCCGTCTCATGCTGGTAGTCATTTTGGCGTTAGATAAACAGGGAAGTTCCAATATGGTCAACTAAGTAGAATGTAATTGTCTAGATGGAACATATTTGTTGATAACGACAGAAAGGTAATTAGGAACTTTCAGCGAAAAAGTTTTGAAAACCCAGCATAAGACTTTAAAACTTATCCTTGCTGACACTGGCAGCCAGTGCAGTTCAGCCAAAACAGGCATAATATGATCAAATTTGCTTTTTCCTGTAAGTAAACAGGCTTCTGTATTTTGCAGCAGCTGCAATCTCTTTAAGTTAGCGCTGAGCATTGGGAAGTAAAGAGGGGGGAAACGTGCCCAGCATATTTGCATCAGGGCCTAAGTGCTGTTTTTCAATGTATCAAAAGTTTGCATGCTGTAAAACCTGGTTCCATAGAAATGCATTGAGCTACGTTTTTTTTTTTTTGGGGGGGGGGGGGGGGGGGGGGGGAAGGGTGGCTTTATTTCTCTGGAAACCCTAGTCCAAATTGGCCCTTTTTTGAACTTGATGTCTCTTTTCACTGTTTTCCCTCCCACCAAATCTGGTCCCGTTCTGTTAAATTTTCAGTTATTTTTTCTTTAGACACACAAACTTTCTTGTCCTCTTACGTATAATGTTTTTCCAACATTGGATTGGAAAGAATTAAAAGCCCTTCCTGACTCCATCAATAGCAGGAAATATAATCACTGGATTTGCATTTTTCCCTAATGTGTAGCTGTATCACCATCCCCATCAACATTTTACTAGATCTGAACTTAACTATATATTGTATTGGCTCTCTATATAAAATCCTTATTAAAGAAAAAAAATGTAAACAGTAGAGGCTATAGGGGCAGTATTGGACAGCAGCCAACACCTATGCCATGTGATTTCTCATAAGCCTACAATCAAACTTTTGTTTCTTCAGTATCTGGAAAGTTTCCGGGAAGGCTTTTATTGATTTATTGCACTAAGATAAAAAGGTTATTCCAGCTCTGATAGCTCAGGCTGGAGGACATTTAAGATAACAACTATCAAGCCTCTAAGAGGGAAAGGGAAGATAAAGGTGGTTAGAGGATGTTATTTTCTGCAGTCAGGAATCCATATTGTGATGCAAGGGAGGGATGAGAAGGAAGAAACTGATTTCTGCCCTCCAGTTTTTTTTTCCCCCAAAGAAAACCATGTGCAAGAAGCAAAAAGTCTCTGGCTGCTTGCATTACTGCACTACTTGCCAGGATCTTACACTTACATTTTGCTACCAAACATAGGATTGCCAAACTGCTCCACATTTTCAGGACAAGATGATCTAATCCTGGTTTTAACCCAATAGGGACAGCAGAAATAGAAGCCTGTGTACCTAAAGATGTCAAACTGCAATTGTGGAGGGCCACAAACCAATCTGATTTTCAATGTTCTTAATAAATTTGCATCCAACGGAGGCCATGCATGCAAAAGTGGCAAGGAGAGCGGGGTGAAGGGTGAGGCATATACTGGGAAAGAGGGACAGGCAGGGGGAATGGATTCTACGGAAGTGCAAAGGGGGCAAAAGTACATAGTAATGTAGTAGATGACTGCAGATAAAGACCTGTATGGTCCATCCAGTCTGCCCAACAAGATAAACTCATAGCATAAGGTAAGTAGGAGGTGCAATGCTAGAGAAGGGAACAAGCCAGGAGGCTGATATTAGTGACTTCATAAAAACAGACATAGAGGGGCATAATTGAACGAAAACGTCTATCTCCATGGGCGTTTATCTCCGAGAACGGGTCCGTGAAGGGGCGGACCGAACCGTATTTTCGAAAAAAATAGACGTCCATGTTTTATTCGACAATTTGTGAGCTGGGCGTTTTTGTTTTTCAGTGGTAATGGAAAATGAAAGCGCCCAGCTCAAAAACGAATAAATCCAAGGCAGTTGTTCGTGGGAGGGGCCAGGATTCATAGTGCACTGGTCCCCCTCACATGCCAGGACACCAACCGGGCACCCTAGGGGGCACTTTTACAATAACAAAAAAAGGTAAAAGAGCTCCCAGGTGCATAGCACCCTTCCCTTGTGTGTTGTCCCCCTCAAAACCCACTGCCCACAAGTCTACACCATTACTATAGCCCTAAGGGGTGAAGGGGGGCACCTACATGTGGGTACAGTGGGTTTGGGGGGTTGGACGACTAATAAGCATTAAGCAGCACAATTGTAACAGGTAGGGGGGGGATGGGCCTGGGTCCACCTGTCTGAAGTCCACTGCACCCCCTGCTTCAGGGACCTGCATACTGCTGCCAGGAAGGTGGGTATGACATTTGTTGGTAAAAATAAAAAGTTGTGAAACATCATTTTTTTGTGGTGGGAGGGGGTTAGTGACCACTGGGGGAGTCAGGGGAGGTCATCCCCGATTCCCTCCGATGGTCATCTGGTCATTTAGAGCACTTTTTTGGGACCTGTTCGTGTGAAAAAAGGGTCCAACAAAAGTGGCCTAAATGTTCGCTAAAAATGCCTTTATTTTTTCGATTATCGCCCTAACGCGTACATCTCTCCTCGGCCGATAACCACGCCCCAGTTCCACCTTTGCCACACCCCCATCAACTTTGTCCGCATCCGCGACGGAGTGCAGTTGAAAACGTCCAAAATCGGCTTTCGATTATACCGATTTATTCATTTTTGTGAGATAAACGTCTATCTCCCGATTTGGGTCGAAATCTAGGCGTTTTTCTCTTTCGATTATAAGGTGGATAGTAACATAGTAGATGACGGCAGAAAAAGACCTGCACGGTCCATCCAGTCTGCCCAACAAGAAAACTCATATGTGCTACTTTTTGTGTATACCCCCTACTTTGATTTGTACCTGTGCTCTTCAGGGCACAGACCGTATAAGTCTGCCCAGCACTATCCCAGCCTCCCAACCACCGGCTCTGGCACAGACCATATAAGTCTGCCCAGCACTATCCCCGCCTCCCAACCACCAGCCCCACCTCCCACCACCGGCTCTGGCACAGACCGTATAAGTCTGCCCAGCACTATCCCTGCCTCCCACCACCGGCTCTGGCACAGACCGTATAAGTCTGCCCAGCACTATCCCTGCCTCCCAGCCACCAGCCCCGCCTCCTGATCTCGACTAAGCTCCTGAGGAAAAATGGGAAAAGAGATTAGAACCAATCCAATTTGAAAAATAAATGATCTGGCAACAAAGATTCTTAGTGATTGGAATGTCAGCTATAAGAATGTGGGGGTATTTCTTGTATTTGTAGTTTGCTCAGCACACGAGCAAATGCATTTCTTTTTATCTTTCTTCAGTGCTGTACTGCTTAAGAGTCTGGTTTCTCAGGCTTTTCATTTAAGAATTTGTCTGCATGTTTGTTTTTCATTTGTACTTGCCAGGCCTGGATTTAGGCATAAGGCAACATAGGCAACTACTTGTGGATATCCATTACTGAAATCCATCACTGGTAGTCCCTTATTTTATGTTTGGTGAAGATCTGTCTGTGCTGGTGAGTGCACTTTAGCAAAAATTGTTTGAACAAGGAGGCTAGGGTATAGGCATTCACTGGGCAGAAATGCTCGGCTTAGGTTTGTTACAAGTCATGCTACTATGAACTAGAGATCCTGCCTGGTATATATATTTTTCCATTTAAAGCTTTATTGAAAACTTTCCAGCAAATGTAAACCTTTACAAAGATAAAATGATAAGCAAGCAACCCACAGTAAAACCAGTGTCAATGCAAACAAACAAGAACAGTTCAAGCACAAACCCCTCTCCCCATCCCATCCCCCCGAGAACAGAACATAACATAATCAAGCACCGTATACTGTATGAAAACTATGAGATCAACCACAAATCACAAACATCAACGTAGTAAAATAGGAATGCAATGGTGTCCACTGGCGATCAAATTGCTGTTCTCTATCATGTTTAATAGCTGTCAGTTTTTCCATTAAAAAAAATATCACAAACAGGCCCTCCAATCCCCCAGAGTAGGTGTTTGAGTGCCTTCCACAATCGTGCTATTACACATCTGGCAGCAGCTAAACAGTAAACGAGGACCCTTTGGGAGACATACAGTTCAGGAGGCACACCTTTGGGGCAAAAGACTAAGACAATATATTCAGTTTAGAAATAATCTCCCACCACATATGAAGATAAGTGCCAGGAGAGCTGCAGTGTCTCTAACATAATTTGGATAATTTACTATATAATAGATGAAAGTGACTAGGAGTAAGATACCATCGCAACAAGACCTTATATTTATGTTCTTTAAGTTACACTGAGATGGACAGCTTATAGTTATTTTGCAAGATACTCTCCCATTCTGATGAGGTCCATGTAATATTAGGGTCATGTTCTCAAGCATCCATATATCGAAGCTTCTGAAAAGTGGATGATTGTAATATACAAATCACCACCAGTTTGTATAATAAGCTTATATTCTCTCACAGTTTCCTTGAGATTATAACTGTATATTAAACCTTAGAAACCTTAAAGCTTCCCAGTGAAGAAATTCAATGTTGAATGACAGTACCACTACTAGGTACCCCTCAACTGCACATGGAGCAAGATCATATCATTGGTTTCTTGGTACATAAAGGGAGAAAAAAAGAACCAACCCATTGGTTCCATAAAATCCCCCCTAACTCTCTTAAAAATATGAAACTGCAAGAGAAAGTGCTTTAATGTTTTATAATAGCATTCAAACTACACAGGGAAATACCCCCAAAAAGATACTTAGAAAAACATTAAGCAAGTCTGCATTAAAAAGACATAGCAAAGAACGATGCACCAACTAGTACTTATCTGACAGGAAAAGAATATAAACTTCTAATTCACATGTCGCTTTCTAGTAGCTTTCAGCCATAACACCATCCTGTCTTCTATGCGCTGCTGAAATTAACCTCAAACAAGCAAAAAAATCTTCAATAAGAATGCCTTGTTTCGCTGGAGCTTGCTGCTTCAGGAACTAACTACAAAAAGACGTCAAACCATGAATCCGCCAATCAGAACCAGGAATACTTTTAAAGGTGCCGTTCTTCAAAAAAACACTTTCCATTCAACATTTTTATTTAACCCATGAGGTTCTATGGTGTTAAGTTGGAAGATCCACTGTTCTTCTTTGCACCAAAGAAATGTTTTTAAATCTCCCTCTCATACCCATTTGTACTTCATCAATTACTATATAGAATAACTGTTCAAAAGAATGTCCCATCTGTTGACAATGGTGTAACGTCAGAGCTTCAGACTTGTTGTTAGAAATACAATGTCTATGTTCAAGACTCTGGTCTTAAATTTACAAGAAGTATGTCCAACATATAATTTTTCACATGGGCAAATAAACACATGGAGGGGCATAATCGAATGGGGCGCCCAAGTTTTCCTGAGGGCGTCCTCGCAGGATGTCCTCGTGAAGGGGCGCAAAACCCGTATTATCGAAACAAGATGGGCGTCCATCTTTTGTTTCTATAATACGGTCGGGGACGCCCAAATCTCAACATTTAGGTCGACCCTAGAGATGGTCGTCCTTAGAGACGGTCGTCCGGGGTTTTCAGCGATAATGGAAACCGAAGACACCCATCTCAAAAATGACCAAATCCAAACCATTTGGTCGTGGGAGGAGCCAGCATTCATAGTGCACTGGTCCCCCTCACATGCCAGGACATCAACCGGACACCCTAGGGGGCACTGCAGTGGACTTCAGAAATTGCTTCCAGGTGCATAGCTCCCTTACCTTGGATGCTGAGCCCCCCCCAAACCCCACTACCCACAACTGAACAACACTACCATAGCCATAAGGGGTGAAGGGGGCATCTACATGTGGGTACAGTGGGTTTGTGGTGGGTTTTGAAGGGCTCACATTTACCATCACAAGTGTAACAGGTAGGGGGGGATGGGCCTGGGTCCGCCTGCCTGAGGTGCACTGCACCCACTAAAACTGCTCCAGGGACCTACATACTGCTGTCAGAGAGCTGGGTATGACATTTGAGGCTGGCATAGAGGCTGGAAAAAATATTTTAAAAGTTTTTTTGAGGGTGGGAGGGGGCTAGTTACCACTGGGGGTGTAAGGGGAGGTCATCCCTGATTCCCTCCAGTGGTCATCTGGTCAGTTTGGTCACCTTTTTGAGGCTTGGTCGCAAGAAAAAATGGACCAAGTAAAGTCGTCCAAGTGCTTGTCAGGGACACACTTCTTTTTTCCATTATCGGACGAGGACGCCCATGTGTTAAGCAAGCCCCAGTCCCGCCTTTGCTATGCTTCCGACACGCCCCCGTGAACTTTGGTCGTCCCTGCGATGGAAAGCAGTTGAGGATGCCCAAAATCAGCTTTCGATTATGCCGATTTGGGCGACCCTAGGATTTGTGTCGAAAGATGGGCGCCCTTCTCTTTCATAAATAAGCCTGATAGATTACATTTCTTGACTCACAGTTTGTTTGATATTTCAAAACAAACTTTCTTTGCCTATGTTGCCATACTAATTCAGATCCTTCCAATGTATTTAGGCAAATTGAACATTTACCACATTTTTTATGCTTCCCTGCAGGAAAACCTTTAGTTTACCATACATCCAGTCTACTAATTTTGTCCTGTAGATTGCTGTTAGGGGCATATGAAATCATTAAACTTTGGTCTTTAAAGATCTCATGGGTTTGAAGAATATTCCAATGTTTTCTAATAATAGAAGATAATTTACCAGACATCTTAGTGAATTTCATTATGCATGTGACAGTGTCCAATTTCTCACGTTGTTTAGTGGTCAGCAATAATTCTCTATTATTAAAATGAGCTCTCTTCTGAGCCTCCTTAATCAATTTCATGGGATACTCCTGTTCTTTAAATTTTTCTTTCATTCTTTCTGAAGACTGACAAACATTGAGAAGTATCTCAAATTTGCCTATATCTCAAAAATTGGGCAAATGGTAAACTTGAAATCAAATACTGGGGATGCATGCCGTCAAACGCCAACAATGAATTCCTGTCTGTGTGTTTTGTATATACAGTGCACTCCATTTAAGTGCACATCAGATACGTGCATGCTCTGTTTAACTGCATGCCGTACTTCGGTCCCATTTTTGGTGCCATCAATTTCTATGGGGACAAACTTCGGTTTAGCGCACCACTGATAAGTGCAAGATTCACTTATATGCATGGTTTAAGACCGCTCCTCTGCAGGAAAGACTCCGCATAAGCGCACGCACGGAATATGGAAGCCGATTGGCGCGTGACAAAGGGGCGGTAAATTTGAAATCTCGTTGGTTAACTGCCACAGGCAGAAGAAGCAAAAGAATGTTGTTAGAGTGTACACTGGAGTCGTCGCCGTCGCGCAACTGTAAGACTTTAACACTGGCTGAACGAATAGAAGTTCTTAAAAAATTTGAAAACAAACAAAGAATATGGTGTCAATCCCAGTCAAATTTCACGTATCTTGAAGCAGAAAGACCAGCTTCTGGAAGACTGGCAAAACAATACAAATCCACAACGGAAACGAAAACGGCCGGGAAAAGCTGAGGAGGTAGAAGATGCTCTTCGGTGGTTTTCTCAAGTCAGGAGCAGACAGTTTCCTGTCAGTGGTCCACTGCTTATGGAGAAAGCTAACCAGCTAGCTGAAAGTCTTGGACTAACTGAATTCAAAGCCACTGTTGGATGGTTGGAAAGATGGAAGGACAGGAACAACATAAAATTCAAGAAACAGCATGGTGAAAAACAAGACGCTGATGACTTTGGTGCTGAAAATTGGGTTGTTTCAGTTCTTCCTACCATCTTGAACGAGTTTGCACCTCATGATATTTTCAATGCTGATGAAAATGGACTCTACTGGCGAGTGATTCCTGATGGAACACTTGCATTCAAACAAGCCAAAACTACAGGAAGTAAAACGTCGAAGGACCGATTGACAATCCTCCTTTGCTGCAATATGGATGGAAGTGAGAAGTTGGAACCCCTCGTCATTGGAAAGAGCAAACAGCCCCATTGCTTAAAAAATGTTAAGCGACTTCCTGTGTCATACGAGGCTAACGCAAATTCATGAATGACTGGGGAAATTTGGAAGCAGTGGCTAAAGAAGTTAGACACTAGAATGCGGGCACAGAAGCATCAGATTTTGTTGCTTTGTGATAATTGTGCTGCACACAGGGATGATGTCAGGCTTTCTAACGTCAAGGTGGTCTTCCTGCCACCAAACACTACCTCTCTGATCCAACCTATGGATCAGGGCATAATAGCCAATTTCAAACAACATTATCGGGCTCTTGTGCTACGTCATCTGATGAGCGTTATGGATGACCAGACTGGCAAGGATAAATGTGCTGTTGAACTGGCTCGTAATCTATCACTGTTGGATTCTCTACATATGCAGAAGGAAGCCTGGAATAATGTTACACTGGCAACCATTGTGAACTGCTACAAGCGGGCAAGCTTTCTTAGGGATGTGGAGCGGGATGAAACATGCAGCTGTTGCAAACGCGTCAGATGAACAGGCTATTGGCATCCCAGCTAGTGTTACTGAAGAGGAGTTTCATCACTACGTAGCTGTTGATTAAGATCTACAAACAGCTGACGACAGCACTGATGTCCAGATATGCGCCTACACGCAGGCAATGGCTGATGATGAAACAGATGATCAAATGAGCAGCAAGGCACAAGCTGACGAAATTCAACAACCTCCTGTCACATTTGCAAGAGCGCTGGAGAGTCTCAACACTGTGCGGGCCTATTTGGAGGCCACTGGATGTCAGTGCTATGACAGTTTTTACCGTCTGGCAGACGTAGTCTATGGAACTCACAGACAGAAGAGTATACAGAGGACTATGACTTGTTACTTCAAGTAAGCCTAACGTCAGTTAACGGAGACTGTGTACTGTACGTATAATAAACAATACTGTACATATGTTTATCAGATGTCAAGCTTCTTTTTTGGGTCGCAGCAGTTAAGTACACGCTCCGGTTAACTGCATGTATTTCTTTGGTCCCAGACCCTTGCACTTAAGTGAATTGCACTGTACATCAGTTCATAATCAGTTTCCTTCTTTAGACACCCAAACATCCAGAAAACTCAAATGATCTTGATGATAGACACATTTGAACTTAATAGAGGGATAGCAACCATTTATTTCATTTACAAACTGTAACAACTCTTCTATAGTGCCATTCCACAAAACAAAAGTATCATCTATGTATCTGCCCAAATATTGAAGCTTTTCAAATCTACAAATTGTTCAAAATTTGCATAAAAATATTAGCTACCGACGGAGCGAAAGTTGCACCCATGGCAATGGCAGACGTTTGAATACAATTTGTTATCAAACACAAAATAATTATGTTTTAAAGCCTATTTTATTTATTTATTTGTTGCATTTGTATCCCACATTTTCCCACTTATTTGCAGGTTCAATGTGGCTTACATTGTTCCGTAATGGCGATCGCCATTTCCGGAATGAGAAATACAGAGTTATATTGCATTAAGGTTCGTAGGTGACAGAGAGGGGGATAATCGAACAGGGGCGCCCATCTCTAAGGATGGCCCCGTAAAGGGGCGGGGCAACCCGTATTATCAGTAAGATATTTCAAAAAATCAGTGGGTACTGTACCAGGATGTTCCCTTGATTCTAAAGCTACTTCAACCACTTCTATAGCTTCTTCCTGTTGAATAGAAGTGTGCAAAGAACAAACATCAAGAGTAACCAGCAAAGTGGTACTATCTATTTCCTGTTGATGCAATATATTTAGAAAATGTAGAGTCTTTTAAATAAGAGGGAATATTTCCCATTAAAAGACGCAAAAAAAACCCCCATCCACATATTGACATATACGTTCCATTAATGAATCTTCCTGGAGGTTTCGATAAATTCTTAAGGATTTTAAGAACCATGTACAGAATAGGAATACTAGAATGAATATGACATAAAAATTGACTCTCTTTCTTAGTGAGAAATCCACTTTGCACTGCATCATGTGTCAATTTTTATAAAGATATTAAAATGTCAATTGTAGGATCCACATCAATTAGTTGATAAGTGGAAGTGTCTGCCAATTGACCATAGATTGCTGTCATATAATCTTCTTTTGACAGTATTACTATAGCACCCCCTTTATCAGCTCTATGGATGACAATAGAAGGCTCATGACTGAGTTTCTGTAATGCTCTATACTCATCCTTAGAAAGATTGTACTTAATGCCTTGATGAACTTGTTCAATCTGTTCAACTTCATGAAGAACTAGTTGACGAAATATAGAAATAGCTGGGTCCATTGGCCTGGGCGATTGTCACGTTTTCAAAGCTGGAAACTGGTTTGTGAGCCCTTGGGCCACTGCCGAGGAGCGGCAGTGGCAGGCAAAACCACCCCCACACTGGAGACAAGGCAGAGCTTAATGAACAGTTAGGCTTCACCTGCACCTGGCCACTTTTCACCAAGGGTTGAGCCCTTGGCTTCAGGTGGCCGGCAGGACTTGTAGGACAGGGCAGGAACAGGATCCCAACTAGACTGAACAGGGACTGAGGGTCAGAGGGGAAAAGAACATACAGGAACAGCAGGGCAAGGAAAGGGTAAAATAAAGGACAGACTGAAAGCTGAAAACAGCCACTAAAACAGGGAGCAAAACACTGACTAACAAGACACAAAACTAAAAGCTGCAGAGCAGCCACTAAGATACAAACAGACAAGGACTACACACAAAACTATAACCCAGAGACAAGACAAGCAAACAAACAACAATCTAATCTAACTATCCACAGACTAGCAAGAACAGACAAGAATCAAGACAGGAAACCAAACTAGAACTGGACTCAGCAGAAGTGCACCAGCACCCCAATATACCAGGGCCTTAGACGATGCAAAGGCAAGCAGAAATGTTCCAAGATGGCTAATAAGCCCAGTAGCAGTTGAGACTCAACTGCTGCAATCACCAGGCAGCTATGGGTGCTGTGTAGGCTCAAACAGCACAAGCAAACCTGGCAGCCTGGAAGATCCGGACCGGACTGAGCTAAAATCTGGAACGGGTGATGGTCCATAGCAGCCACCCATTCTGGCCACCAGAGGGTGAGGAAAGCACAGATGTAACAGTACCTCCTCCTCAAGACCCCCCCCCCCCTCCACAGGGAATTCAGGTCTCCACGGGTAGCAATGATGGAATCTACGGAGGAGCCTCAAAACATGACCAGGGATAGCTTGGCTGAAGCTGGAACCACAGTCAAGACTGGCATCTGGACAGGCATCAAAGTTGGCCCTCGGATCACTCTCAGGACTGGATCTCAAAGCACTCACGCACAGCTTGGCTGGAACTCAACCTCGGAGTGGACTCAGGAACAGCTGGGCTGAAGCTCAAACTCGGAGCAGACTCAGCATCCTCTGGGCAGGAACTCAAAACACTCAGGCACCTGGCTGGAACTCAGTGCAGACTCAGGAACGTCTTGGCTGGAACTCAGGGCAGGATCAGAAGCTTGACTGGAACTCAGAGCAGACTCCGGCGCTTGGCAGGATCTCAGAGCAGACTCAGGCTCATCTGGGCTGGAACTCAAAACAGACTCAGGCTCTGGGCAGGGACTCAGAGCAGGCTCAAGCACTTGGCTGGGATTCAGTGCAGACTCTGGAACATATTGGCTGGAACTCAGGGCAGGATCAGTCTCATCTTGGCTGGAACTCGTACCCGGAGTGAACTCAGCATCATCTGGGCTGGAACTCAAACTCAGAGTGGACTCAGCATCATCTTGGCTGGCACTCAAACTCGGCAAAGGCTCGGCTAGGAGTGCCACTTGAACAGGAATCAAAGGCTCAGTTAGAAGTGCCACTCGAACAGGGCTCAGAGGTCTCACTGGAAGCGTCACTTGGGCTGGCATCGGAGGCTCAGTTTGAAGTGTGACTTGGACTGGACTCCGAGGCTTGAGTGGGAGCGTCACTTGACCAAGGATTGGAGGCTCAGTTCGAAGCGCCACCCGAACTGGAATCGGAGGCTCGGTTAGCAGCGTCACTCGGACTGGACTCAGAGGCTTGACTGGAAGCGTCACTTGGACTGGCATCGGAGGCTCAGTTCGAAGTGTGACTCAGACTGGACTCCGAGGCTTGAGTGGAGCGTCACTTGAACTGGGATTGGAGGCTCGGTTAGACGCGTCCCAAGGACTGGACTCCGAGGCTTGAGTGGGAGCGCCAATTCAACAGGACTCCGGACTTGCCTGGAACTGGAACTCAGCATGGACTCAGCAGCTTGGCCGGAGCTGGAACTCAGCTTGGACTCCTGAGTAATTTGGCCGAGAGCGTCCCTCTGGATGGACTGACGGTATGCTTGGACCTCAGGTTTCGCATTACGCTTTCTTTCGATGGCAGCTTCGTGAGTATCCCGCAGAGCAGGGTCGGAGGCAAGTAGGTGGCAATACTCCCAGAGTGCGGTCCTAGGATCAATGCTCGAAACTGGGTTTTCCACGAGCCCAAGCTGCCTGACACACTTCCTCTCTGATGAAGCTTCAGGCAACCCCTTCAAGAGTGGATCAGACAAAAATTTTTCACGATACATCTCCAGGGTCATGCGAAGATCAGGAACAATAATAACGCCAGACCCAAACTTCACAAGGGAAACAAGAGCAGAGGTTCTAGGCCAGAGGCCCAGCAGGAAGGGTGATCTTGCCGAGCTCATGGCCTTTGCATTCTGTCACATTTTCAAAGCTGGAAACTGGTTTGTGAGCCCTTGGGCCACTGCCGAGGAGCGGCAGTGGCAGGCAAAACCACTCCCACACTGGAGACAAGGCAGAGCTTAATGAACAGTTAGGCTTCACCTGCACCTGGCCACTTTTCACCAAGGTTTGAGCCCTTGGCTTCAGGTGGCCGGCAGGACTTGTAGGACAGGGCAGGAACAGGATCCCAACTAGACTGAACAGGGACTGAGGGTCAGAGGGGAAAGGAACATACAGGGACAGCAGGGCAAGGAAAGGGTAAAATAAAGGACAGACTGAAAGCTGTAAACAGCCACTAAAACAGGGAGCAAAACACTGACCAACAAGACACAAAACTAAAAGCTGCAGAGCAGCCACTAAGATACAAACAGACAAGGACTACACACAAAACTATAACCCAGAGACAAGACAAGCAAACAAACAACAATCTAATCTAACTATCCACAGACTAGCAAGAACAGACAAGAATCAAGACAGGAAACCAAACTAGAACTGGACTCAGCAGAAGTGCACCAGCACCCCAACATACCAGGGTCTTAGACGATGCAAAAGCAAGCAGAAATGTTCCAAGATGGCTAATAAGCCCAGAAGCAGTTGAGACTCAGCTGCTGCAATCACCAGGCAGCTATGGGTGCTGTGCAGGCTCAAACAACACAAGCAAACCTGGCAGCCTGGAAGATCCGGACCGGACTGAGCTAAAATCTGGAACGGGTGATGGTCCATAGCAGCCACCCGTTCTGGCCACCAGAGGGCGAGGAAAGCACAGACGTAACAGCGATATCCAGGATGAGGCATTGCAGGAAACACAATTTAGTATATTGCATAGATTCTATTTAATGAGAGCACAGGGAGCTCATTGAAATTATGGTCTGAGGACAACTGCATAAGGTGTCACGTTGCCACAGGCTTGTGCACTGGTTTGAAAATATGGAATACGGTACTTGAGGTGCTAAGACAGGTCCTGCAAATAAACTTGGAATGGGACTGTAGGGCACTGCTTCTGGGGATGATCAGGTGTTCATAGCTCAGAATCTGTCAAATAGGAAGCTCAAATTTTTATCCATTGTGGTGTTGCTGGTCAAGAAGGTCATCCTTCAGTTTTGGTCCTCCTTACTATAGTTGGGTTTTCCAGATGAAGGCGATGGCATCCTATGATCCGCTTAACACAAGACTATCTATACTTCAGGAAGCAGGTGAAAGCTTGGCTCTTCAACCAAGCCTTTAATGGAAGAAGTAACTAACTTGTTAGTCTCACTCACACACACAAGGATTGACTCGGGCTGCACATACTGCAGTGGGACATGTTTATCCACTCCTACCCTAGCTGAGATGATATTTAACCATCTCTCTGACCTCATGTGCAACTTTCTTCAAATCAGTCAATTTACTTTCTAATTCTTCCTACTTTTTTACTCATCTATATGTTACAACTTTGCCTTACCCTTCACTACCAATTATAATGTTCTATTACGTATTGTGTAGCCATTGCAAGTAGTATACCATGCCATACTTTGTACTGTTACTTGAATATTTTTATTTTTAATTGCCTATTGCTCATGTTTGATCTATTCTTACTGTACACCGCCTTGAGTGAATTCCTTTAAAAAGGCGGTAAATAAATCCTAATAAATAAATAAATAAATAAATATGAACTCAAATCATATGCGAAAAGCCACTCATTGGAATGGTTAGTCTATGTATCTTTATGGAATTGTTTTCTGTTCACATGTTCCCACAGCTCAACCACTGATGACAAAGTATCTATATAACCTGATTTTACATGCCTCCTTTTATTATACTTTCTTCTTTGTTCTCATTTTTCTTTTCTTTTCTTTCTTTGCATTTCCTTTACCGGACCAGGATTTCCTGTATTCTGTATACTTTTCTGACTTAAACTCCCACTGTGATGATTTGTTTGTAGGATGGGGAGCAGACTTAGCGGGTCGGGGGGAGCTCTCCTAAAGGGTCGGGGGGAGCTCTCCTAAAAAAAAGTTGTATTTTATGCATACATTCTTTTAACGTATGGACACGTTTGATCACTGTTTTCAATGTTTGAATGCTATGATGCATAATCAATAAACATGATGTTTCAAAAAAAAAAAAAAAAAAGAGATTGCCTAAAATTAGGCATCAGGATGATATGCGCTAAGCGTGAATTCTGTATTGGCCATTGTGCGTGCAATTGCTGTTATAGAATACTACGACGAATATAGAAGCACAAAGGACCATCAAGCATGGGATAGTCAAGAGTCCTTTAATTGTAAACCCAACACGGGTTATGTTTCAACGTAAAAACACCTGCGCCAGGGGTCTAAATAAATATAAAACAAAATACCTACATCTATAAAAAGCTGAACATTCATAATTTAAAGAAATACATAATAAACATGTACAGTGAATGAACAGCATATGCGGGCATTATTAATCACATAAACAAATTTGTGGATGATTGAAAATTGAAACAGTAAGTGGTGGAGCAATTGGAGCTACAAAAGGTGACTATTTGAAATGTGATGGACAAGCAAACCAAATGGAAGAATCCATCGTGATACATGTGAAATGTAACAGTGCATAAACATTTACTGAAAAGTGGCAGAGCTATCTATATTTATGGTTTTGGTTGAATGAGCTGCGACATTACATTTCTTATTGAATGTTCTCAGGGGCCCACTTACACTTTGGGATCCTTTACTAAGCTGCGCTAACAGATTTAGCGCAGGCTAACAATTAGTACATGGTAAATGATAAGATGCCCAGAGGAATATAATGGAAATCTTATCATTTAGTACACGCTAATCATTAGCAAGTGCTAAATCCATTTTCACACCTTAGTAAAAGGATTCCTTAGTTTGTTAAGATTCATGCATTTCCACTTGATGTTCAAAATGTTACTACTTTCTTTTCACCTGATGTAATGCACTTTATAGCTCACTCTTTTCCCCTTTGCTCTTTGTCCCTTCTTCTCCCTTCCTTGCCTATTGTCCTTCCTTCCTCTTTGTGGCTCTGTCCCCCCTCTGTGTTTTTCTATCTCTTTGTCCATGCCCCATCCACCATCTGATTCTTAATTTTATTGTTGTAAACTGCTCAGCTGTGAGTACTGGCCCTATTTTGCGGTATATCAAATCCTGAAAATAAATAATAAATAAATAAATAAATACATATTTTGTTGTATATTTATTTAGACCTCTGACACAGGTGTTTTTACAACGAAACACGTCCCATGTCGGGTTTACAAATAAAAGACTCTTGACTATCCGATGCTTCTATATTCATTTTGTTGTTGTGTACTTTGACCCTCTCTTCTGCCATCATACTAACATAAGTCTGCAGTTACATGCCTAAGTTTAAGCAGGAGCGCTTATGCTAGTTCAATGGTTGGTGTAAATGCTCGCTCCTAGTTAGGTGCGTAACTGCTGTTTTATAACCTGCGTGCATAAGTGCTATGCACGGCCCTGACCTCCCATGTCCCTCCCAGGTCCACATCCCCCTTGCAGTTGCATGTTATGGATTTTAGAATACTAACTAATGCCAATTAACAGCAATTATAGCCAACTACTGCTCACTAACATCAATTAACAGCTCATTGCTAAATTGTGTGCATAACTGCCACTAGTCTATAACATGCGCACTAAGCACAAAAATGAGTGATCTGGTTTATAGAATTAGGGGGAAGTGACTCACTACATCACCAACATCTGGAATTGTGTAAATGAAACACATTGCTACCTCTGTGACATCAGACTGCAGTAAGGGCATAAAACCCAATTCAGTGCCCCGCACTCAACTGCCTCACCCTTCTTCTTAGGAGTCAATGGAGAAAATTAATAAAAAAGTAAATAAGATAATTTTTAGTGATAAAGAATAACTCTTTATATTAATAAACAATTTACCAGGAACAGTACGCAAGTCTTAAAAGAAGTGAAAAATGTATTTGTTTTCTCATTCACATTGCACACTTTGCCTTGTCTTCACTCCTTTTTTCAGTACATCAAGGAGGACCATTTCCTTCCCCAGCAACAAATTTTGACTTCCCACTGTACTGAATTTGTTATTTTCTCCGCCCCTCCTAGGATAGCATGCATTCATATCAATACACTGCACCATACTGACCATACAATTCAAAGAGGGAACATGGTTAAAGGAATGGGGAAAGATGAGCTATCTGGATAGGATACTACAGCCACCAGTCTTACAACTGTAAAATAAGAGCATTCTCCCAAGTCCTCTGGATGTTGCTGGATATTGAGTTCGATTCCCTCCGATTTAAGGACGAGATACAAGAACAGACAAAAAGATGGAGACATATTCACACACACACACATTTTGATACTTTTTATCAGTTTATTTTGCACAAAGTCTCCATTACTAGTAATAACAAACTTCTAGACAGTGTCTCTCCTGGCATATCAAAAGCATTTTATTTATTTAATTTATTTATTATTACATTTATATCCCACATTTTCCCACTGATTGCAGGCTCAAAGTGGCTTACATAAATCTGTAGTAAGGCTACAGCGCAATAAAAGCAATTATACAAATTGAGAATAAGTAAGGAATAACAATTAAACAGCAATAGGCAAGAGATAATAACAGGTAATTAGTGTCCTTGGATCTTATTAATGGAAAAAGTAATTTGAAATTAAGTTGAACCTGGGGAATAGGCCTTCTTAAACACTGATTTCAATAATTTTCTTTATAGTTATATAGATGCTGATATTCAAAGGATTTATGTTCCTAAATTTGTCTCTTTACAAATTTAGTAGGGCTGAGTTCCTAAAATGTATAATTAAAATTTCACTAAATTCTTAGGGGCCCTTTTACTAAGCTGCGGTAAAAGGGGCCCTGCGCTAGCAGCAGGGGCTGTTTTTGCCACACACCAGAGACACTTTTACGACAGCAGGTAAAAAGGTCAAAAAAAGAAATGGCCATGCAGTAAGGTTCACACTTGCCATGTGGCCATTTAAAGAAGAGCACTTACTGCCGCCCATTGAGGTGAGAGTAAGGGTTCCCACACTAACTTGGTGGTAACCATGGTAACCCCCTGCGGAAATATTTTTTAAACATTTCCTCTAGCACCGGAAATGCCACGCACTAGGGGTGGAACTACCACTGGCATCCACATTAGGCCAGTGGTAGTTCCGGGGTGCCATGTGGCAACCCTTTAGTAAAAGGGCCCCTTAAATTTAGGAACATAAAAAGGGAGTGGCAGCAGAGGTAGATTTGATGCAGGGGAAAAAATTACCCAGCTGATATTCAGCGCTATTTTACCGGCCAGGAAAGGCTTCTGGCCGGTTAAACAGCACTTAAGTGGCTAAGTATTAATATTCAGCGCAAGGTAGCTGATTACCTCCACTGAATATTATCACTTAGCGCATGCTGCCAGATTCTATATAGCACACCTAGAGTTCTGTGCCAAAATCTAAGCGTATTCCATAACAACTCGCATAACTTAATTGGCTTAATAAGCTAATCAGCATTGATAACAGCACTTAACAAACAATAATAAGCACTAATTGGCAATAATTAGAATTTACATGCACAACTCGTAAGCGTATTCTGTAATGAACTGCGCCTAAATTCTAATGTGCGCAGTTCAAAAGGAGTGTGATTATGGGCAGGGAAATGGGCATTCCAAAATTTACACAAATAGTTATAGAATATGGCTCAGTGCTCGTAAATCTATGCACAGGGATTTATGCCACATTTTCGTTGGCGTCAATGGAGGTGTGTAGTTTTAGGCGCTGGGATATCAACTAAGTGTAGGCACCGCTTATAGTATATGCTTAGGTGGAAATGTTTACCACATGGATTTTTTTAGGTGCTTTATACAGAATCTGCCCCATAGCGACTAACCGGCTAGCTGCGAATATTCATGGCATTGTCGGCTAAGTTTGGCGGCCAAATTGGGCCACCCAAATAGCAGGCCTTTCTTTGGCTGCTATAAACTTAACCAGACAGTGCTGAATATTGATTTGGCTGGTTCAGTTTAAACTGGCCCAAAACAATAGATATTCAATGCTGGTCACCAGAAACGGCATTGAATATCACGGCTCAGCGCCAATGGCAGGATTTAGCTAGCCTGCCTCCCACGGGCTGAATATTGGCCGGTATGAACTTAGCTCTGATTTTCAGTACTAGGATCAGAAATTAGGCTCATATATCTAGACAAATAAGTGAGGACAAAATTTATAAGCACATCTTTTAAGCTCCTATATTAAGATGAATTTTCAGCTGAAAATGGACTCTTAGATTTAGGGGACAACAGAGGATAAAGTTAGCAGCACAGTTTTGGGTTTGTTTGTTTTTTTTAAATAATCGGGCCAATAGTTTCTTATATGCTTTATAGCAAAATTTGTATTTACTTTGTTGCAAGTCAAGGTGAGTTCACCCCATTTCACATCTGGTAGGAACACCTGCCATTACTCTTTCACTGGCATAACCACCCTTATATTCTGTAATAATCATTTCTGCTTGAAAGCAATTCTTGTTCTTATCTCAGTGGACAGCTGACCATATTATTAACAGCACACTTGGGGTGGAACTACTGCAGGCACCCGCGTTGGGCCGGTGGTAGTTTGGAGTTGCCGCGTGGCAACCTTTTAGTAAAAGATCCCTAAGAGCAGTGGCAGGAAAAGCAACATTTGAAAAAAAACGAGTCTATACTGGATAATTCTAAAACTGTTCAAAATATTACAAAAACAAGTAGTGGCTAGGCAAATAAAGTATAAAACACAAAATATTAACACAAAGACCTTTAAAATTATACATCAAACATTAAGGAGTGATGTTCCTGCTCACAGGTCTTACATTTGTATTGATTCAACCCCTTCTTTGTGTCTGTTACCCAGTATCTAATATGCATATTTTCTGCACTATTCTTTCTGATTCTCTCAGGATTCAAATCCCACATTCCTATTTTAACGAGAACAGTCAATGATTCTGATCAACGTGTCCTCATGGAATGGACCCCTGTCCAGTCTGCATGATACTCCACACTCTGGCGCTTGTTTTCATCAGGCCCCTGAGTTTTTCTTCACTCTTGAGTGAACGTGGCAGGAAGTGGCTGCAGTCCCTTCCACTAGTTACATTCTGATCCTTCTGCTCCTTTCAGTACCACTAAATCAACTCCCATCCCGGTTCTCGTTGACCCTGGCATTGCCACTGAATGGGACTTGATGCACTGTCTCCATCTTTCCACGGCACATTGGGCATGTGGCAGTGGTCTGGAACACCCTCTGGGCACACAGAAAGCACATGGAGGCATGCATGCAGGGGTAGATGATGGCATCGGCACCTGTCCTGAAGCAGATTGCGCATTCCTCCATATTATCAAATTGCGGGAGGCACGACCAATTCACAGGTGCTGTGGCATCTGTGGGAAGACAAATAGACATCATTATATTTAAGAAGAATCTTCACATGGGTTGGGATCTCCTCAACTGTTTTGGTCACTCTAATCAACTAATGTTTTAGTAAGAGGCACTCTCATCATATTAAGAAGAAGCAAGAGACTAACCAAGTAAAACCTGGAAACACTTAAAATATGAATGAAAGTACAAATTAACTGACAAACGGTTGGGACGCTATGACAATACTGATGAAGAATGGCCTCATCTTTTGCAACTGGTTAAAGATGTGAAGGGTTGATTTTTAGGGGAGGGGAATTTGATGTTTTCCATTGCCCTGAAAATTCCTGGAATGCCTGGAAGTGTGTATGACATTTACTGCTGGGGTGAACCTCAAAGGGGGGGGAGGGGAGGAAAGATTGGGAGATGGGTGTTTGTGGGAGGGGGAGAGAAGATTGGGGAGGGTGGTTGGTGGGGGGGGGGGTATTGATAATATCATGTGTTGGTCTTTTGGGTTTGGCAAGTTTGGTTGGAATTTGTTCTATTATTATACTTGGTATATTCTTATCTGAGCATATATTGTAATCTCTCTCTCTCTCTCTCTCTCTCTCTCTCTATATATATATATATATATATATATACATACTGCAGCAGGACATGTTTATCTACTCCTATCCTAGCTGATGTAATATTTAACCATCTCTCTGACCTCATGTGCAACTTTCTTTAAATTAGTCACCTTACTTTCTATCTCTTCTTTTACTCTCTTACCTATCTATATGTTCCAACTTTAGCTTATACCCTTTACTGTCAATTAAAATGTTCTATTACATATTGTGTTGACATTGTAAGTAGCATAACATGCCATACTTTGTATTGTTATTTGAATATTTTTACTGCTGTAATTGCCTATTGCTCATGTTTGATTTATTCTTACTGTACACCGCCTTGAGTGAATTCCTTCAAAAAGGCGGTAAATATATCCAAATAGTGGAGGAGTAGCCTAGTGGTTAGAGCACCAGTCTTGCAATCCAGAGGTGGTTGGTTCATATCCCACTGCTCCTCCTTGTGATCTTGGGCAAGTCACTTAACCCTCCATTGCCTCAGGTACAAATTTAGATTGTGAGCCCTCCTGGGACAGAGAAATATCCAGTGTACCTGAATGTAACTCACCTTGAGCTACTACTGAAAAAGGTGTGAGCAAAATCTAAATAAATATATATATGCAAAAGTACTCTTAGGTAAAGGAACTGCCAAAATTCTTATGTGTTTATAACATAATGTGAATAAGATCCCTGCCTGCTGTGATGCTTTTTTGTAGGATAGCTCCTGAAAAGAGAAACAAACCTTTAGGCAGGGCTGGGATTTGGGACTGGATAGTAGAAGGAAGCCACTTCAAGCTTTGGGTAACTCGAGAAGGGTCTGAAAGAGAAAATGAGATTTCAAGTGTCAGACATGATCTGTTAAAACAAGTTCGAAAACAGGACAGAATAGAGGAGATGGAAACTGAATAGATACAATGCTACAAAAGAGAATTAAGAGATATGGAAAGGACAGGAGAAGGAGATGAGATGACACATGGCAGAAAGAGAGAGAGAGTGAGAGGGGAAAAATGGAGGAAAGATGAGGTCAGAAGTTAAAATTCATATTGTTTCTGAATTCCTGGGAGAAATTTGTGGGATTATTCTAATGTTCTGGGAATGAAAGCCTTACATCCTCCATTTCAACTGGCATCCAAAATATCTATGATCAAGCCAAAAAACTGAGGTGCCAAATGCCAAGCCTCCTCTAGCAGATGTACAAAACATCACTAAATGGTGGAAATGGGGGGTAATAATGAAACAGCCTGTGAGATTTACAAGCCCATAGGTAAATGTATGCATATATGTCTGTAGGCTAATTTTCAGAGGGAAACTCCTCATAGAGGAAGACAAATATTTCATACCTGTTTACTTTTGCACTTGCCTGAAGGAGAGCATGCATGATATCTTCACAATAAATTCCCATGTGCACTCTCCCTCCTCAGACCTAAACTACCAGTTTTTGGCCCACAAGCTTTTTATCTATGGAAATGGCTTTGAAAATACTCTTCAAATTCACATGGACTTTCTCTCCTCTCTATTAGAGAAGAAAAGTGCAAGAGGGAACTTCAAAAGATCATCTAACATATCCTCCCACCTCCCCAACCTGCTTCCAGATAGGATCTATAGTACCCATATCCTACCAGCCAGATGTTTGTTTACTCTGTTCTTAAAAAGACTGAGGTCCTCCTACTGTGCAGACTAATGCTGGAAAACGTGATAGAGTGAGGCTTATCTCCTCTCATCTTCGAGTCTTCCATGTTTACTAGTAGGTTACAATCTGCTGTCCCCAGGACACCCTCCCTTTAGAGCAGTGTTTCCCAAGTCAGTCCTGCAGTACCCCCTTGCCAGGATATCCACAATGAATATGCATGAGATTGATTTGCATACACTGCCTCCATATTCATTGCGGATATCCATAAAACCTGACTGGCAAGGTTGTGCTCCAGGACCGACTTGGGAAACACTGCTTTAGAGCACAGTTCTGAACCCAGTCCTGAGGACAAACCAAGCCAGTTAGGTTTTCAAGATATCCACAATGAATATGTATGAAATAGATTTGCATACAATGGAGTGCATGCAAATTTATCTCATGCATATCCCACAAACCTGACTGGTTCAGTGTGTCCTGAGAACTGGGTTGAGAACCCATGGTATTTAAAATCAGAATAGACTGGTTTTACCCCACTTCCTGTATGAAATGGTAGATCAGATTTCTTTTGTAGTATTATTATTATTATTATTTTATTAAGGAAATAAGTATAAATTCATACACGCTGTTGGTTAAAATGAGAACATGAACTAGCTAGTAGCCTGAACTTTTGTGGAGAAAGGAAAAGAATACTGAAATCTCCTTCCCCAACCTCTTTATGATGGAGGACAAAAACCTTTCATAAAAAGGATGCACTACCAATCCTGGCTTCTTACCTAGCAGTTGTACTGCTTTGGTCCTTCCATAAAGATCCACAATGGCCCAGAGTGGACAGTCCACAGGCACCCCATCAAACAGAAAATGCAATGTTGTCCCTTCATCAGTACTGCAGAAGACTTTCCCATTCCTGTCCACCCAGAACTGGGACACCATTCCTTCTTGGGCAAACTCATCCGGTACGACAGCAGCCCAGAATCCATGCAGCATTGTGAGGTTTGGGCAGACAAATCGGGGCAACCTCAAAGGGTCAATCTCAGAGGGGTTCATGGAGGTAAAGCCCACTCTTACTCCACCATACCAACGCATTTCTGCTTTAAGGATCTTCAGTGCCACTACCTCTTTAACACGGATGGGTCGGTTGGTGAAGAGGATTCCACTGTGAAAGGAGTTGCTTCGCTCAGCAAAGCCATGTAGCTCATCCATGATGACATTGCGTCCTTTGGTGAAGGGGTGGAAGAAGAGAGGTTTGGGGGTCTTCTTGCAAATAGTGTCATCATCTGCAAAGAAAATGGAAAGTTTAGATAGGAAAAATGACAAGCCTTGGAAATATGAAGAACAGGGCAGAAACTTTGACCATATCTAATAAAAGACTGGGGACTAAATAATGGTTCTTCCACTCAGGACTAAAATAGATTGTAAATATCATTTTCTGATCAATAAGACCACAACTTCAAAACAAAGATTTTGGTGTACGTGGGCTTTGGTGACCACATAGAATCCTTCATCAGATACAACCACTAGAATTCTGCACCACAACCAAGGAGAAGTCATAAGAGAAAGAAACTGCTAAGTAGTGACAGTAGAGCTGAATTTAAGATGCTGATGCCCAGCTACAGAACCAGACGGTAAGTGAGACTACCCAGAAAACTGGGGGATGGGAGTGCCAAAATGCCATCTTGATGTGCCCTAAGGCAAGTTGGAGGCCAGGCTCCTCTTTGACCCATGTATTTGCTGCTTTCAAAAGTTGGCATCCTAAGAAGGTGTCTATATTGTATGTGCTTAAATCTGGGTCTGATTGATAACAAAGTACTAATTCAAGGAGTCCAAACCTTGCCTTCCTCTTGGGACTTGAGCTTTGGTACTTACTCCCAGTCCTCAAGAACTTCCAACAGGTCAGTTTATCAGGATAGCTGTAAAAAACATGCATGACAGAGATGTGCATGCCTACTATCTCCATTATCTCATTCATATTCATTAAGGATGTCCTGAAGACCTGACGTTGGCAGCCCTCAAGGACTTGGAGTGAAGACCAAGTCTTATGGTGAGGGGTGTTCTACTCTGTATTCATTCATTCCTGGGGTTTTCTCTGATAAATCACTCCATCAATAGATGTCCTTCCCGACCTAGGAATGCTTTATCTCAAGGTCCTGATATTCACTGACTCTTGAACTTTAAGCAAAGCAATCAACCCACAACACACATGACCCTATCGAACAGTAAACCTAAAACTGAAAGCAAGGGTTATTATTGACTCTGAGATAATACTGTTATTTATAAACAGTAATAACGAAACTGAACGCCGAGAGCCATTAATCAGTTTCCAGCAGTTCCTTGTGAAAGTGTTCAGTCAATATTCAGCAGGTGCCTTATCCAGTTAAAAGATAATCCAGGTTATCTTTAACCAGATATTCAAAGAGCGATTTTGTTAAGTCAGTGCAGCTGAATATTGCACACTAAATTTCACCAGCTATTTTTATGCAGTAAGCTTACACCTGCTATTTATGCAGTCTGTCTTAACTGGTTATCCTTAACCAGTTAATGCTGAATATCAGCATTATCTAGTAAAAGGTAAATTGTGCCCTCAGCATTTCTCACACTCTTCCTAGACTTAACAGGTTCAGGGGTCCTTTTACAAAGCAGCGGTAAGCCCAACACAGGCTTACCGCATGCTAATCTGGAGCTACTGCCTGCCCAAAATGGGTGCCGGCGGTAATTCCAGCCCCATTGAATGCCATTCAAAAAATATTTCCGCAGGCACTAACCCAGTTGTAATCGAGCAGTGCTGCACCCTACCCAGTTACTGGCGGATTAGCGCAGGAGCCTTTAATGCCACCTCGATGGGTGGCGTTATGGCCATATAGTAAATAAAATCTTACTGCAAGGCCATGCCATTTTTTCGTTTTTTTTACCTGCTGCAGTAAAAAGGGCCTCAGCACACAGCAAAAACTGCACCTGCCGCTAGCGCAGGGCCCTTTTCACTGCAGCTTGGTAAAAGGACCCCTCAGTTTTAACCAGACAAGTTGTCTGGATAAAATATGACTGCTCACCAGCACAGAAATTTGAAAAGTAAAGTGTTATCAGGTTAACTTCTGAAATGAACAGGAAAAAGGCCGCCGACTAACCATCACGCTGTCAGTTAGCTCCAGGTGCCTTAGTTTCACCAGGCAGCACATCGGGCTAAAATCAAGTCAAACTGGCACATCCTATACATCACGACGAGAGTTAACTACAGCAGGGCTGAATTTGAGCCGAAAGGGGTCTGTTACCGTGCAGAAATAAACTGACAGCAGGTCGGATTTGGCCACCGTTCGAACATCGTGCTGATGGTTAGCTCCAGTTGTCTCCCGTTACCCTGACTGACCAGTGAGCTGGATCTGGACTAATTTCGGCCACTGCCTAAACATCTCGCTGACAGCTGAAACTGGACTACATCAGGTCACCGCCTGCACATCGCGCTTCCCTTTCCGGGGCCATTGCTGCTTTCTGTTGTCTTTCCCTGCACGCCTCGCTGACTGAGAGTGGTTCTGACGCTGCATCCTTCACTCCCCATTCCTGCATTGCAGAGAAGGTGCCCCGTCTCGTCGCTAGTCAGTTGTCACACTGGTCAGCTGTTCTTTGGAGTTGTAGTGATGGAGGTCTCTGGCTGGAGTGCCCTGGCAGTTGAGGCTGCGGAGGATGACCGTTTGGTCCGCCATCTTGTTTCCTGCTCCACTGACTCTGTCGCTGTGGATGCCTGCCTCCGGCTTCATTTGTTCCACCTGGGCCTGTTGCAGTCCCGACTGGAGATTATCTTGCTGGATCCATCTGTGTCAGCCTAGACTTTCATCTTTCCCCTTGGCCCGCCAGGACTTTCGCCGTTCATCTTTGCCTCCATTAGCCTCCATTACTTTTTCCTTCTTTCCCTCTTTTCCCTCTCTAATAACTAAAATGTAGGTGTAATGTATTTATTTTAATTGGTTCATTGTAAGCCGCTTTGGGGCCGCATCATTGTGGCAAAAGGCAGGGTATAAATGTACTGAAATAAATAAATAATAAATAAATAAATAAACTTCTGAATATTGACCCTGTGGTTGTTTACTTGAAAGATGATCTGAGGTCCATGAAAGCAAACTTTCTTTAATGGCCAAAGAGATCTCCTCCACACTCTGGTGACGACACCTTCTCCTGGATTCTATATATGGCATCCAAAATTGGGCACCGATATTTGGGTGCCAATCCAAGATGTGCATCCAACTAAATTGGCTAATGAGCCAATTAGTGTCCATAATTGGGTGCTAATTGCCACTCATTTGGATTTACATGCACATGATGTACTATGTAAGCCGCATTTAACCTGCTAATGAGTGGGAAAGTGCGGGGTATAAGCGTTTCAAATAAATAAATAAATAAATCTTGCTATGCACTATTAATGTGCGCCCAAATCCCATAGTGTGCAACCCAAAAGGGGGTGTGGCCATGAGTGATGATGGGTGGTGGGTCGGGGCATTCCTAAAATTTACATGCATTGTTATGGAATGCCAGGTATGTGCACCAATTTGAGCACTGGGAATAACACCTGGTTTGAACAGGCATAACAAGACCCCTTAACTTTAGTGGGGTCAGTATTTGGCTGGTGGCAGTCAGAATTTTTTTTTTTTAAATGCTGACTCCTGTTGCTGAAATTTCATGCTGGACTATGTCTGGATACTGGCATTAAATGTCTAGGTATGTGCGGCCAGCCGGCACTTAATCAGATAAGTGCTGATATTCAGCCCTTAACTAGTTAACTGGTCAAAGACGGAGCTGCTATTTATGTAGTCCTATTTGGCAGGTTAATGTAACCGGTTAAGGGCTGAATATCAACACTTATCTGGTTTAATGCCAACTCTGCCCCCAGACAGCCCACACAATGACCAGTATGGGTTTATCGATTAGAAGGGATATTAAGATAGTGCTGGTGAATATTCCCTCAGGGCCTACTCAGCACCAGTTCACCAGGCAGGAAACTGTTACCTGCTTAACTGGCTTTGAATATCAACCCCAGTATTTTTATTCTATTTTTACCAACACTGATCAGAACAGATAAGATAACTTTCAGGTTTGCAGGCAGTATATAAGATTTTTTAAAAAAAATAATACATTACAACTAAGGTAGTCATACAGTACAACAGAATACCTTACATACTATACAGCCACAAAAATATTATAACATACAAAAGTCACAGTAAAAATTTCTTGAACCACATATTTACAGATCTTCTAAAAGACCCATAATTCTTTTCTTTTTCTATTGCCAGAGGACAATCATTCCATACACTTGCAGCTTTAAAAGTTTGAATTTTCTCAAAACATTTAGAAGTGGAAACTGCAATTTAGTACTGTGAATAAATCTATTAGTTCTAGAAAAAAGTTGTAAATTCAACATTGAGGCCATATAGGCTGGAGCCTTACCATATATGAGGTGCAATTTCAAAAGCAAAAAGTTAAAACCTTAAAAAGAATATGAACCTCAACAGGAAGTCAATGCAAAGGAACAGAAGCAGACTAACTCCGTCCTGTCTATGACTTTCATCGTTAGGGCTGAATCTGATCCAGTACCCCTAATTTTACTTTTTAACAATTTTATTGACATTCAAAGAACCAGTATACATTTGTCTTCAAATGACATCAACTCATGAAATATACAAATAGACTCCATATCGAACTCTTGTGAACATCAAATTATTTTCTATGAAAAAGAAGTATCCGACAGTCGTCTCAAAAATCCCACACCCCCCATCCCCTTGACCCCTTCCATCCCTCACCCGTTACCCTCCTCTTAACATCTATGTATCCCCTCACCCCATCTCTACCGCCCCCCATTAAATCTCCCACCCTCCACCCCCACTCCCTCCTCCCCCCCACCCACCTCCATGCTGAACCAATACCCCTAATTTTAAAGTAGTAACTAATGGTACAGTCATTCTGAGATTTTCAAAGGGAAATCATTATATAAACAACATAGCCTGAGTATTTTAGTCTTGCTCTGAATTAATTTTAAGATGATTAACTGCCTTCCAGTTACCTACTATGACAAAACATTTATTAGATAACTATAGGGTCCCTCAGGGTTCCCCATTTACTCTGATGACATTTTATCCTGTAAATCCTATTTGTTAAAAATCCTGAAAACCAATCCAATATATACAAAAGAGAATTGATATAAGCATATTATATCTACCTGTGTTCACAAAGACAGATCCCCTTTCTCCAACACACACTGACATAGGCAAACAGACTTCAGTAGCACATGCTATATGAGACAAGTGATACAGGTGCATTGTGTCACACACTGACACACATTTACAGTCAGTTTCTTCCTTCCCACGACTCCCACCCCTGATACTGTACAAGACAGAGGAGTATCTGTGCACGAAGACGCACACACCTAGTCACAGTTATTATCTTCTTCATCACGTACGGTATCAGAGAAGAGAGGGAAGGATACTGTGCTCGATCCTACATTCTTACCGATCATAGTACTGAGACAGGATCCCATCGGCTTTCTCGAGTCTGGAGCTACCTGGCCTGAGTACTTAGAGATGGGTTTACAGTTGCAGGAGGCAGCCTGTGCTTTAAATATTCCTTGCCTTGTCTGTGGCGCTGTTCATCCCCCTTCCAATCACACACTGTGTACACATTGGGGGTGGAGTAAGGGTATTGGGTATTTTTGTTATGAGTGTGCCAGGGATCATGTTTCAATGCTTTTTGTTTCATTTTACTGTGTCATCGGTACAGTAGGGAACTTCCAGTCTGTATAAAGAGTTCAATCCATGCACCTCGCCTCTGGCCCCATTCCAAATTTTAGAGGAACAAGTTCTAAACTGCGCATGTTTCTGGGGAAGAGCAGAGCCCCAGCACAGGGCTGACATCATCGGCTACTGCCTCACACCTTGCATTTGTGAAGGGGCAGAGTCACAGCACGGCTCTAGGTAATACCCCACGGAAGTGGGTAATGAAGACCAAAAAAAAAAAAAACTTGTGAGGGTTTTTAAAGAAAGTACAGATTGAGTGCAGAGGATCCTCAGCTTTAAAAAATACCGCTAGTAGAAATACAAACGAATAGGACATTTAAAGAGCCCAACTCAAACAATTCAAAATCGAGTGCTGGGACTCTAAGAATTAATTATTATTAACATTTGTATAGCGCTACCAGACGCACCCAGTGCTGAACAGCTGACAGAGACAGTCCCTGCTCAATAGAGCTTACAATCTAAAAATATAATACAGACAGACAAGAATGAATGACAAGTGAATACATGAAATGTTGTGCTGACCCAATCGTTAGGCAAAACTAGGCAGCAGTTTCTGGGGCCGGACAAAGAGCAGCTGCCATCAAAGCAAAATAATAAGTCCTCACAACCACACAAAGAACCAGTGGCATAGCTACGGGTGGGTCTAGTGGCCCCCAAAGCACCTCATTGGCAGTGCCTCATGCCTCTCTCGCCCTCATGGCAGCTGCCCGTCTAAAAACCCACCTGTTCAAGCAAGCCTACCCAAATAATCTAATACTAGGATCCCTCCTACCCAACACATATCCAGAAGACGACAATGACTCAGACTACATCTCCCACCTAATTTCCCTAAACTTTTCCCTTGTCCCATCCCCCTCCCGCCCCATCTACCCCTTGCACGTACCTCTTCTACTCCCTTCACCTTTCCCCATCTTTAGCTACCTATCTCTTTTATTATTCTGCTATAATTAACCTATTTTTTCTCTATCAATACTCTGTAATACATATTATTATGTAAGCCGCATTAAACCTGCTTTGAGTGGGAAAGTGTGGGGTACAAATGTAATAATAAATAAATAAATTCCCCGCCATCTACTTTTGAGCTATCGCTGGCAGCGATTCCTACAATCAACTTGCACCAGCCTTGCAGACTTCCCTCTACAGCGTCCCGCCTTCGATAACATAATTTCCTGTTTCTTCACTGGCGAGGTTGTGGTAGAGGGAAGTCTGCAGGGCTGGCGCAGGCTGCTTACTGGAATCGCTGCTGGCGACGGCTTGGAGGTAGACCAGGGAGAGACAGAGGAGCAGATGCGGGTGGGGGGAGGGGGTAAGGAAAGAGAGGAACAGATGCCAGTTGGGGAGGGGAAGAGAGGAACAGATGCCGGGTGGAGGGGAGGGGGAAGATGAGTGGATGCTCTGGTGGGGGGGGGGGGGGGGAGGAGAAGCATGATATTAGAAGGGGCAGAGGGAAAGTTTAACAAAAAAAACTATGTATGAACAGGGGTGGGGGTAGGAAGGGCCCATCCAAATTAACAGGTATAGCTACGCGCCTGCAAAGAACCATCAGCATGTACTTTTACCCCCCAGGAGTGGATTGTTGTCCAATAGCTCAATATAAGTGAAGAAATATAATCCAAAAAATTACATAATCAAGTAATATGCAGCTACCAAATAGTAGAGAGAAAAAAAGATCTCAGTGAAACATACTTATGACCCACCACTGGTTTACAGCCTATTTTCAATCGCTGGCCATTAAAATAACTGTTATATTAATAGAGCTTTCTTTTTTCTAATATGTGCAACCATATAATTAGAATTAGGTGAAATCTTTCAACGCAATATGAGAAGCATTAAGGTCCCCCCCCCCAAGCAGAAAATATCAATTCATTAAATTGTACTTAACTTTTGGAATGTAAATATTTGTTTTTAGCCAGTGGAACCTTTAACAATCCCAGCAGAGACCTGTTTCACAAAAGCTGCATCAGGGGAAATTTTTTAATCTCCTCTCACAGCAGCACTGTGTTTGAGAGCAGTTAGATCCTGTGTTGATGAACCACTGCATCCAAAATAGCTGCAGAGAGAAAAATAAGTAAAAAATTTAAAACCAGCATTGTTGATGTCCAAAAAAAGAAACCATTGTTCCTCAGAGAGACTATTCCCCCCCCCTTTACAAAGCCACGCAGTAATGCCGACACAGCCCATTCGCAGTGAATGGGCTGTGTTGGCATTACTGCACTGCAGCCGCTAGCATGGCTTTGTAAAAAAATAAGGGGGGGGGGGTATGTCCAGAGTCTATTTCTAATGATTTTTGGAGGCCATTCACATCTTTGTGGTGGCAATTAATAAGTTATAGATGGCAGATGCAGTATGACCAGAAATAAGAAGAGATTGTGCTAAATGATGTTTATGTTTATTTAAAACTTGATTTACCTCCTTTACACAATAATAGATCAAAGTGGTTAATAATAAAATATCAACATAAAATCAAGAAAAAAGCGCCATTTTCAATAGGAAAGAGGACAATCATTCAAACACAAATTAATAAGGACAACAAGAACAATACAAACAGCTGAAAACCATTGGCCATAGTGTGTGCAATCCAAATCAGGTACCTAATGAACCAAGAAGTCCTCCAGTGGTTAAACAATGTCGAAGTTGAAGCCATTTGTACAAGTTTGCAGATGATAACAAAAATAGCTGCTGAAGGTTAGGAAAAGAAATTAATTTGTTATCTTTTTGTAACGTGTCATTAATTGTCAAAATCCCTTTGCCTATCCATTCTTTAAAAAAAAATAAAAGCTTTTTTTGTCAATAGGTATATTTGGGTTATACCATAAAGAGGAATGAGTAGAACGAATTGGATGTGACAACATTTTATCAAACTTCATTAAGCATGCAATTGTGGAGGAAAATAAAACCTTTGGCTTCGGCCTCTACCCAAAAACAACAAGGTAGGCGGTCCTGCCAAATTCAATATGGAAGACAAAACAACAAGGCAGACCTTGTAAGAAACACAGACTGTGTTTCTTACAAGGTGTGCCTTGTTGTTTTATCTTTGGACTCTACCCTACAATCCATGTATTTTTTCTATCATAGAACATCATGGACACCATGAAAGCTCTTTACAGCTGGCTTATCATTTACCAATAAATGTTGGAACTGTAATACACAGATAGATAATTTTCTGCATATGAATTTTGAGTGTGACCCAGCCCTGGCCTATTGGAAAGACGTTTGGTCCATTATTTAAAAGATTTTTCATATAGACTGTGAAATTTCACCCTCCATTGTTCTTCTTAAGTCTTTCTCACCAGGATTAAATCTACTGGATCCTCATAAGAAACTTTTTGATATATTACTTACCATAGCGCACAAAGCAATCCTATCTAATTGGAAATCCTCTCACCTATTAAATGGCATTCTGTTCTTCATCAAAAATTGGAGTTGGCGATAACAGAAAAATATGGTACAATATTAAGTAAAAGGAAATTATGGTCTATTGTATATTTATATGCACAAAACTCAAATGCCTAGTTATGCTTTCTCTAAACTATTGCTTGCATTGCCTCTGTTTTTGTTTCATAATACTGTGACTTACTGCTGTCACAGTTTCTCTGATGGTTAGTAGGGTTATATTGTCATACTATTGTTATTTATATTGTATCTTGTTTTTCTTAATTGTTGTAATGCCCGCTGGGCAACTTTTTTGACTTGTCATACTTAAAACTTTTCAATAATATATATATATTTTTTTTTTGGGGGGGGGGGGGAAATAAAATCAGCATTAACACACAAATTCTACCCAAGCTCTAGCCATATCCTAGACTTAAAGCACTCCGAAAGACTTAGGACCTTGTTTACTAAGCAGCGCAAGGGGTGTGCTAGCATTTTTAGTTCACACTGATTAGCATGCGCTAAACACTAAGTTGCCCATATGGGTGATTCTAGCGTTTAGCACGTGCTAATTTTAGTGTGCACTAAAAACGCTAGTGCACCTTTGTGCACTAGCGTACGTCTAGTAGCGCTATAGAAATGATAAGTAGTAGTAGTTGTAAACAGGGCCCTTAGTAAAAAAATATTCTGTTCTTTGACATTATTTTAACCCATAAGGCTCCACAGTGTTCAACATAAAAATCCATTCCTGTTCCTGCTGTCTAAGATACTTCCTTATGCTGCCACGTCTAATCGATGGTTGGAGCTGATCAAGCACTATACAGCAAAATGCCTCAATCAAGACCACTTTGTTTACAATACACAGCCAACGGCTCAATTTCTTTTAGAACCTTCACACAGTGACGATGCTCCACAAAGAAGGTACTCAACATATGGGAAGTCTGTCCTATATAAAATAGTCCACAAGGACATTGTAGCAAATAAACTACATATCTTGAAGAACAAGAAGTATTGATCAATAGAGTAAACTCCTTCCCTGAATAATGATCCCAAAATTTTGAAGTCTCTAATGTAAGAGAAACATAACATAAGGCCCTTGCACTCTCCCTCTCCTCTCTTTCTTCCATCCCCTTGCACTTCTTTCCTGCCTCCTTGCACTCTCCCCTCCCCTCCCTTTGTGCTGTCTCCGCTCCCTTTCATCCCCTTTCCCTCTTGCACTCTTCCCTCTTCTCCCCCTTCTACATCCCCTCTCCCCTTGCACTTTCCCACCTCCCCCAAGCCGCAGGGTGCCCTCCCGGCACATACCTCAAGCCATCCTTGTGGTCTAGTGGATTCTTCAAGGCAGGCTGCTGCTGGAAATCTTGGCAGCCATTTTTAAAAAGTGATGCGGCAGCAAGAGGGTCAGTGGCAGCAGGCAGGAAAGACTGGGATCTTTCCTGCCCTGAAGAATCCACTAGACCACCATGAGGTATGTGCCGGGAGGGCACCCTGCGGCTCGGGGGAGAAGAGGCAAAGCTTAAATCACCGTGCTTTCCCTCCGCTCCCGTGCAGTTCTCTAAACAGGAGAAGATATGGCAATAGCAGGGAGCGGGAAGGAGATGCCAAGGCGCCATGGGGCCCTGTGCGACTGCCCCTGTCTAAGACCAGCCCTGCCTGCATGGTGCCCACTGTTCTCTCTCAGTTCCCTTCCTCCCTCCTTCCTAGCATGATGCTTGCGGCTGTCTCTCAATTCTCTTCCTCCCTCCTCCCCTGGCATGGTGCCAGCGGATATCTCTCAATTCCCTCCATCCCTCCCCCCTGCATGGTGCCCATGGTTCTCTCAGTTCCCTCCCTCCCTCCCCCACTGCACAGTGCCCTCAGTTCTCTCAATTCCTCCCCTCCCCCTCCTGGTTCTGTTTAAATAGGTACATGGGGGGAGTGCTGCGGGCAGGCCTGTGAGGGGAGGGAGTGATGCGAGACCATGCACAGTGGGGGCAGGCATGTGAGAGAGGTGATTATTAATCATGATTAAAAATTTTAAGCGTGATTAATAATTAGCAAGTGGCATTAACTGCGATTAACCTGTAGCTCTAATATTTTTGTTGCTGATATTGATGTATTCATAACATTTCATGGTTTTATTTATTGTCAATGTTGTTATTTTATTTATAGTATAGCAGTTTTAACAACATAGTTTTAATTGTTTATGTTTACTATTGCTACTAGTTTTCATTCATGTTTATGTATATGTATTTGCTATGTATTATTATTGTTTTGAATTGTTATAGACTCCTGATGCAGGCCATGCAGCCAAACACAGCCATATCGATCTGATGCAAGATCATCATTAAAGGGTTATTTCTGCACCATTGATACATTTGTCTTTTTTTGGTCATCTCCACTGTCTTTTGTGATTTTCAAGGATGGTATCAGGACTCTTTATACTATTTGCACTCCAAATTACAACAGTACGATCCATCTCATCTTGCGTTCAGAGAATGCTGGAATGCTCATGGTGCCTTCAAATGAATGGAACACATTATCTCGGGAGCTCAAGACACAAAGAAATAGTGTCAAATATTAAGTGTCCATTGAAGCACTATTGTTATTTGTATAAGCATGTGTTTGAGCATGATAATCATGTCTATATGAATTTTTTAATCTGTATCTGCGTTGTAGTTGTTTATATTGTTTATTATTATGTGACTTTGCACTCCGCCTTGGTAAAGGCAGATTAGAAACTAATAAATCAAAATCTAAAAGGCATGCAGATAAC